>NC_044922.1:1950017-2106836 GCF_003576645.1 Ipomoea triloba
TTAACCCCCCCCCCCCCAAATGAATGGATCCGGCCGGCAGGCCCGGCACTCACAGTCTGATACGAACCCTTAACTTCTGATCTCCCCGCGTTTTACAAATCAAAGCGTCTCCAAACCTTCAAAATTTTGGTGAGCAAAACGTCTACTTTCTCTTCTGACAACAAATTCTGCACTCACTTCAACAGTGTGCAAAATCTCACTAGAAATCACAAAACCTCCCTAAGACGAACTTAATTAAATTCTTTGTCAAGAATCATTCTCCATAACCACTCCTTACTGTTGCTCTTCTAGCACAAATCTATCCAATGGAGGAATGAAATTAAAATGACCATTTTGACCCTAAAACAAACGTGGCAAACTTTGACAGAAGAGGGCTAAAAGTTAAAAATGTGATTTAAAAGGGTATGGCTAAAAGTGGCAAGCACCCACCATACTATTTCGAGAATAAAAAATGGTATTTATTTGTACAATAAATGTCTATTATTTACTTTCATTTTGAGAGCTCTTTCTTTTCTTTTCTTTTTCTCTTTTTCAATAAAAGAAGTTACTATGTCACTGTGTGTATTAGTATTTGATATTATATTTTGTATATGCACTAAAATAACTCATAAAACCCTATCGCCTTGTTTGGTAAATGGCTGTTGACTGATTGGGTTAGAAGGTATGATTAGTTGATAACATTAGTTGATTGTAGAAATTGTTTGATAGATTAGCTGTTAGCTGATAGCTGTTTGGTATAATTTCTTTCTTCAAAAAGCTAATTGAAAAGACTGTTTTGAGTAGCCTTTTGAATTTTAGTATTTTGGAATACAAAAAACTTATTAACCAAACAACTAATAGTGATCAAATAAGCCAAAATTGGCTGATAGGCTGATTATTTACCAAACAGGACCTATATATTGAATTACATAGCATTGATCATAAGATTTTTAAATCTCTTCTTGAAGGATGAAAATCTTATTCTTTAGAGTCAAGAATTTGATTTCCTATAACTTTTTAAACAATTTAAACTAACTTATCTCATTGTAATTCTTTTGTCAAGTTAAAATCACAAGGTAAGCTTATGTGCGCCCATTTTAGTAATGACTACAGATTTTTATGCAAATCAAAACTATGAAGTTAGGTTAAGCAAATAAGTCACAAATTTTGCAGGACAAGACCTAATAAGAGGTTACTGAACAGTCAGCTGGGCAAATGTTATTTATCAAGAATGCAAAGGCTTTAAGCTTTTTTCACTAGCATGATGATCACAATGGAGAATATGAACCCCAAGAATGGTGTATTTTCAACAAAGCTAAAAGCTGGTTTTCAACTCCTAACTATATTTCCCATGCCTTACAACTTAGAAAAGCATTCTTGACACCAAAGATTGAACTTTAGCATCGCTTCAAGGAACACGACAGATAACAGCACTACTGCTAAAACGCGCCCAAGATCAGGCGCTCGAGCCATTGAACCTTTACCGGTTGGGGATGTCGGTCCGAAAGCTGGTGTGGGCACATCGCCAATGCTTGAATTTGAACTGTCCCAGAAAACGTAAAAGTATGTTAGAGCACAGATCGAGAGAGTATAGAATACGATACCCCATAGAAGCATGTATAGGTTCTCACCTTCCTGTGAATTTGCATGACCCATAACCTGCTCGAGGACACCAAAAACGGTATCAGTGTTCAGTTGAGCAAACTAAAAATGTTTCCTTTTGAGAAGTTACGAGGAATTGAACAAATTGCCACTTAGGGTTTAGTCAAATGTAATGGAAATGGATCAGACGGTTTAGGAAAGCTCATTCTCTAAGGAAATATATCTATTCAAGAGACATGTTTTAAAAGAAGTTGTGTGAATTTCCAAGTTTTGCCCGAGGATATTGATGTATTAACCAATATGAAACTACACCTATATTATATTATAAACTAATAAATGTGTAGTCTCACTATCAGTTTAAACTGTTAGTTGAGACAGAACACATCATTCAGTTATCTAAAGATTCAAATAATTATGAGAAGGATCAAACACGAAAGTATAGAATAATTAAAGAAAGAATGCAACACGATTTTAGAAATCACGGGGCATAGAAACTCACTGGGATCCACTGTAGTTGTCGTTGCTGTACCATCAAAGTCACAAGTTCCACCGACGCTTTGAACTCTCTGATAATAGTCATTGTAGGCATAAGAAGCGTGATTTTGCAGAGTATCGGGGGAATAACAAGGCTGTCCCGGTTGAATTGCGGAGCAGTTGGCATTTCCCTGCGGCCCACATGCCCAGTCGATTCCTCTTTGCAACTTATTTTCATTCGCATCTGGCTTAGCTATACAGAAAACCCCCGCTGAAGAAGAATTATTAGAAATTTGGCCCGGACTTGAAACGCCCAAATTAATAGGATAAACCGCACTGCCATTAGGGAAAAAGATGCCCCAGCTTCTTTCCGAGACTGGCCCGGGCCTTTTGTCTTCGTTAAACAGCTCGTAAATATAAGCATGGATGGGCATTTTCAGCTCACTCGGTGGACCAGTATCATTCGAAACACGGCGGATCAAGTTATTGTTGTAAATCCCCGCGTTTTCCACAGTAGCATCGGGTTCACTCGTGCTGCCAAACCAAGGCCAACCGGTTTCTGTCACAACAACGGGGATATTCGAGAAATTGAAAGCTGCAATAGCATTATATGTAGCATCCACCAAGGCGTCGAGCATGCTCTCATAGTGAAAAAGGGTATTAGGATCAACGATTTGCTTTACGGGGGAAAGTCTCTGGAAAAGAGCATACTCTATCGGGAAGATGCCATCGGATTTAACATACTCATAATACGGATAAGCATTTAGCATGTAGTATGAATTTGTGTTCTGCAGAAACTGAAGGACCTGAAAAACTGTGGAGTTCGACGAGAAGTTGAAAGTGGCTGTGGATGGGGGAAAGATCTTAGCAATTAGGTCGGTCGATTGAGGGGTCGAGACTTTGACTTGATTATTCAGGTTTGCGGAAACTAGGGCTTTATGTAGGTAATTCATAGCAGGAACTAGAACGGGTGCAGCATTCGGGAGCGAAGTAAGTACTTCACTTCCCACCGCAATAGCTGTAATATTAGTCGATGGTAAATAAGCTGCCACGTTCTTGTTTACCCATGCTGCCGCCTGCGAAGAGGACTGGCCAATACCTAAGACCTCATTATTTGTGACGCCAATAATAACTTCGATCCCGGTGTTCGATAGAGCACTCAGCATATGAGCATCAGCATCAAATAGACGGACATGCTTTATCTGACGAGCTTTAAGAAGTTCAACCACATCCTTAGCTGATGGTAGGTTAGAGACATCGGTGCCAATGTTTATCCCCACAAACGCACCTGCAAATTCATGAATAAATTCAGTAACGCCTTGGAAGAACATCAACACACATGTTCCTATTCCTTTTGGGTGACGAGGGAAACACACAACCACCACCCGAGGGTGTTCGCTGGGTAAACCCAATCTTCTGACCCTAATCGGTAAAGGATCATAAGGAGGTAAAGCAGCCTATGTTGCAAATAGCTGATCGGCTCAAACTAAGAAGGCCAATAGGCCGCTCCTGTTTGGAGTCGAACTTGCAACCTTGTGGTTACCAAGTTAACAGTCTAACCAACATGTTCCTGCTCCTTGACTTCACACCGAAATTGGAGGCTCAAGAAACAAGTCATCTTAGTAGTTTGAAATACTTTTACTTTTCACTCCTTAACCAGATAGACCAGATCATTCGATTAAAAGTACATAACTCAAAAATTAGATCAAAGTAATGTGTAAATACGATTCTTATCATCAACAAAGCTTAGCTGCATTACCTACTACATTGGACAACAACCCGCATATAAGCAGGGAAATTCCAAGCCATAGTTTAAGCATTGTTGGCGATACCTGCAGTCGTTCAATTCAAATTGAACTAGTTAAAATTGTAGCACAAGGACATTAAATTAGCAGCACGATCTATATCAATGGAAGAAATGCAAAAAAAAAAAGCCGTAATGTTGTTCCAAACAAATGGAGAACTCTTCATATTGCAAACTTATTGAAATACTGCAAAAATGCATGCTTGAACAGTGAACATGCAAACCATTTCTATTCATACTATTTATTTGCCATATATGGAGGGGCAGACGACTTCTATGCTTGATGCTCACAAAAACACATGCAAACATATGAAGAGAGCTATCATTCAAGTATGCACATGTTGACTTTCTAACGGATTGTATAAAAGGAAACAACTTTCTACACAATTAAAAGGCAAAAACATCTTTGTAATTTCCAAAAGTGTTAATGAACAATGAACAATGAACAATCAAACCGAGTTACCGAAAAAAGTAGAAGTTACTCTGCATAATTAATCAAATGTCAGCCTATAGCCAAAAACTGAATTCTATTTGCATCAAAACATTTTAGTCCCGATAACGAATAACCACATATGCAGCAAACATTGCTTGAAGTAGCTAAAAAAACTAATGAATCCCGAATTGCTGACACAATTTTGCCCTCGTTTGACAGAAGCCATTCCATAAATCCAAAAACAAAACAGCAATCCCCTCCCCAGAAACAGTAGCAAACCAGCAATGCCCAGAAAACGTCAATTCAATAATAACCAAGAAGCAAGGAACCATGTAAACTCATCAATGGAGTTAATGCTCAAATGTAAATAAGGCTATTAAGATTTGCTCTAAGTAGATATAAGGCTTTCCACACAGAAAGAAGGCACTTATTAAGCATTAATAGCTGCCATATTGGTACAGGACTTGTATTGATCAATTCCCATAAAATCAAATTTCAAAAAGAGTAAACTTTCACTCAAAACCAATTCATTTGTAGGGTTCAAGCAAGTCACTTTATTCACCTTCCTCTAATGCCCAAACTTGAATGCTTTCAAAAGAACCCAACAGAACTGACAAACACTAAATTGAACTAAATTTGGAACACCAAAGAACTCAACTTTATAATCTAACCACAACATAAAAACCAAAAGCAAGCAAAATAGAAAATGAAGAGCAAAAACACAGAGAAGCCACTCAATCCATGAAACCCAGATTGCAAAACTGTTTCAAGAACCACCATTACAAATGCCCAGGAGCAGAAATCATGAAATGATTTCATTTCAAAGAAAAAAGAGAACTTTAAGCATAGTGGAGTACGTGATTTCAGTTCAATCTGCACCCAAGAAAACTCAAAAAATACAAAAAGTAAAAAACCCTACAATTTTTTTCTTTTCTTTTCTTAATTGAAAGGGAAGGAAAGGAAAATGCAAACACACAGTCACATTTGAGAGATGAAGCTTTGATTACCCACTAAAATTAGAAGCCAAAGCAAAATCTAAGAAAGTTGCCAGAAACTTTCCAAAGATGAAACAGGAGAACACAACTTATAGTCACTTACCCAGCTGTAGTAGAGAAACAAGGTACTACTGGAGAGTGGAGAGCAGTAACTTTATATTCTTTTCTTTTTTTTTTGAAGTGAGACCAGTAACTTCTAGTCTTCTGTAATCTGTACTCCAAAATCGCAATCTGCTTTGGATTTATTACATCATTATTTTCCAATAAAACAAACATACCCCACCGCCCCCACCCCACCCCAGCGCACAAACCACGCAAAAAGTAGTATCCACTCGAGCAAGTTGATCAAATAGTTGGTTTTAACTCTCAGTGTGCGCTGTTTCTATTGATATTCTTAGTACTGATTCCGTATGCGCTGTTTCGAATTATTTTCTATTGATATTCTTAGTGTTGATTCCGTGTGCGCGCTGTTTCTAATTACTTTCTATTGATATTTTTAGTGTTGATTCCGTGTGCCCGCTGTTTCTAACTACTTTCTATTGATATTCTTAGTGCTGATTCCGTGTGTGCTGTTTCTAACTATTTTCTATTGACATTCTTAGTACTGATCATGAACAACTTTAATCATAATATATTTTTTGTAATGATTATAGATTTTTAGTAAATTAAATTTAAAAAATAAATTCTCAAAAAAAAAAAAAGTAGATTAAAAAAAGAATAGTGCCCATAAATGCTATTGTACTAGAAAAGCATTAGCGTACACCAAGATCCAATTTTTAAATTAATGTTTATTCTTCTAACGTGTAAAGTGTGTGCATATGAGAGAAACAAAGAACACTAGAGAAGAAGACAAAGAAGGGGTAAAACTGTAAAAGAGACCTCTAGTGTGAAGCACTGAAGGCGTGAAGCCTTTTCCAATTAGCTGAGCTTTACAGGGAATTTTTTTGTTTTTTTGCCTGTATTTGATGAAAAAATCGGACCAAAAGCTTCTAGGAAGAAAGTGAAAGACCAAATGGAAAAAGGGAATTTTTTTATTTAAGAAAAAAAAAAGAATTCTTTAATTACAGTTCATAACTTTAATTACAGTTCAATGTGAAACAAAGAGGCTTTCCTGAAATTCCGACATCGAGATTTTCGCCGTATGTCTGTAATCTGAATCTAACATTAATGTATTATATACAGATTTTAAGGACTTCGGAGAAATTGCATTTTAGTCCTCGTTTATAAATAAATGATGAATTTAGTCTCACTTTATTATAAGAACTGACACAGTTGTGAATGAATAATGATGTGGCAGAAATATTCTATATGACCTTCCGTTTAGAAATGTAATAATGACAAATTATATATTTATATCATAGATCAGGGTCTACCTTGCATTGTAGACCCTGGTTCAAAAATAATTTTTAAATTTTATATCTGTAATTAATACATTTTATACCATTTGACAATTTCTATATTAGCTATTATATTATATGTCAGCAATTATCAAGTTATTTTGAGAAGAATGGAGTTTTCAAATCACAATTATACAATATAAGCTTTGGTCCATGGTATAACAATTGAGAAACAATGGTCTCTTCAAATCACAAAGTACTTGGATACTTTTAATTATTAAATATTCAAAATTTTAACTTTTAATATTATTTTTTGTAAATTTTGCATCATTTGTCTTTAAATATCTAATAATTGATGGTCTTTAAGTTACAAAATTAATTTTATTAGTTAGCCCAATGTTTCAAATTTATAACAACAAAAATAATATCATTAAAAAGTTACATTTTGAGTATTTAACAATAAAATTAACTTTTTTTTAACCTTAGAGACTACTTTCGTTATAGTATTAACAATTCGTTAACCAAATGTGATAACCCATATAATGCCACACGAGGAAAATTAAAAAATTATGTGCAGCTGGCTCAACGAAGAAAGTGCGAGCAAGAATCGAACTCGTGACTTTCAAGTAAGGGAATCATGCTTTACTCACTTGAAAACTCAATCGGGCTATTATTATTATTATTATTATTAGTCTACTACTATAATTTGGTCCAATTTATTTTACTTTGAATAAACAATATTTGGAAAATAAACTTATGCATAGTTACACAATTACACAGAGTTTTTAGAAAGAAAAAACAAATATTATTTCATTTCTTTTAAAAGAAAAATAACCTCATACATATAATATTCCCCATTAGGCATGCATGTATTTGGAGAATACCTTATTTATTGTGATCATTCATTACTTGTACTTATTGAACACCCAATTGTTACTCGTTTCCTACTTGTTAATTTATTTATTAATAGATTTTTTTTACTTAATTAATGAAGAATGTGTCACCCATGATGAAATTATATGTTGTAGTGGGAAATTTTCAACTCATTTTCACACCAAAGTGATGGATAGTCCTATCGACTCTACACAATGTAATTGGGACAAGGACAAACATTGCATCAATATGAAGTGGTCTTCATCCAAATTAAACTACAAAGTGAAATTACTATAGGGGATTGATTAATGGAAAATACACAATGAAATTTTATCTTTAATACATATATTTAAAGCTATTAAAACGGAATAGGCATGTTGCGTTGGTATGGCCTACCCTGTAATAAAGTACGAGAAAAGTTTTGATTTTCAAGAACCGTTAAAGTGGTAGACCACTGGACCTAAAGAAAAATTTGACCATTTTAATCTGTCTATATCTAGGCAGTGAAAAGCACGTGATTTCTTGTTTGTTGGAGCCAACTATTTAGAATCTTTCTGTTTTTTATTTTTTCTTTTTCACTTTTTCGACTGCCAAAGAGGGTTTATTATAAGAAAAAAAAATTAAGAGTCAAAATGCAACATTCACTCAAAACTGCAATCCCTTATTAAAATGGATCAATATGTGATACACTAACACTAAAAACAGAAAATATTTTTTTAGTAAATGTGTTAGCACAAGTAAAAGAGATTTGAATTGATTAAGCATGTAGTTAAAGATCATGATCTATGTGTATGCAGTAACACCTTTAAAAAAGTTATTTCCATAATGAAACCTAATCGAGTCACTTATATGCAAATTTTATTGTGCGAACATAATTAGTGTAGCATGAAAATTCGTGTCAATATTCTTTTGTTTTAATTTTTTTGTTTTGTTTTGTAAACCCATTAAATTTGAAACTTTGTAAGTCAATACAAATTCGAAAGAGTATAAGCTCAACAGTTTTCTTGTATTTGTGGATAAATTATTCGATCAACTTGTATAAATATAACATCCTATCACTATTGTCAACTTACTTCATGTGTCTCAAATAATTCATTTTTTCTGTTAATCACTTGTAACCTCAAATAATGTTATTGTCAACCAACAAGATTAAAGCTTGTGTTGGGCCAACACCAACATAAATAATAATCTTCATTAAACCAGGAGTGGCACTATAACAAGAACAATGTAATGCAATCATCCATAAATGATAACCCCTTGTGCATAAATAGTCATTAAATCACACAAAAACATTGTAAATAAAGTAGAGAATCAACATCAGACTACAATGGGACTACTAAAGCAAACTATTTACACCTTGAAAGGATCATGCCACACAGCAAGAGGGCCATGAGTTGCTTCCACAGGGGATCAATCGAGACTTGACTGGATGATTGTAGCCATCAAGAAACACAATGCAAATGAGCTAGAAGTAGAATCGAACTTGTAAACCATATCAGCTATCAAGAACCTAGATTAATCGCATAGAAGGGTTACTAAGATTACTAAAATAAATAAATAAATAAAATCTGAGTTATTCATAAATGACTCAAAAAAAAATAAATCAATCTAGATTATTCATAACCCAATTGACTTGATGATTGTAGCCATCAAGAAACACAATGCAAATGAGCTAGAAGTAGAATCGAACTTGTAAACCATATCAGCTATCAAAAACCTAGATTAATCGCATAGAAGGGTTACTAAGATTACTAAAATAAATAAATAAATAAAATCTGAGTTATTCATAAACGACTCAAAAAAAAATAAATCAATTTAAATTATTTATAACCCAATTGACTGGATGATTGTAACCATCACGAAACACAATGCAAATGAGCTAGAAGTAGAGAAGTTATTCATAAACGGCTCAAAAAAAAAATCAATCTAGAATATTAATAACCCAATTGACTCAAATAAAGAAGACAAATAAGACCACTCCCATACTAATAACTTGCCTGGCCACTAGGAAGAAGGAACATTGGTTGTCACATCCACCATTTTGGTGAAAAAACATAACAAAATGATGCAGAAGATTATAGTGTCAGCAAAATAGAAATAAAGGCGGATGTTTTGCACAACAAAGTTTTCACAAAACAATCCATATATCCTTTGTGCATATAACTAGTCAGATCACACACAAAACATTGTATTCTAGAGTAGAGAATCCTTGACGACATCAAAGTACAACGTCACTACAGAATCAAAATATAGCTCGAAAGACAACCATGCTACTACAAAGAGTCTAATAAAGAGTTCAGTTTCTTGGAGACCCATCCCTCTCTGGGCCAGCCCTTGGATAATCCTGTTGATCAAAGTGTCTACCCCTGCCTCCATTGTTAGGGCTCCTGCTTCTGCTTTGGGGAGAATGCCCCCGCCTAACAGGACTTCTGCTGCGACTCCTCGAGTATGGTGGTGATTGCTCCCTAACTGGGGTTTGGCTACGGCTCCTTGACCCATTGTAAGGTGGAGAGCGTTCTCTCACTGGAGAACGGGAGAATGACCTCTCCCGGCTGTACCTCCTCTCCTCGGGCGAGGCAGACCTGGAACAATTGTTAGTCAGCATAAAGGAAATGAGTAAACAAAGGGGGTGGAAGTATTTAGACATTTGCTGGGATGTTGTATGATTCTGGGCACCCCAAACCCACAGGCAGAATAGTAGTAGTAAATACAAAATCAAGAAAATGTTTTACGACATACCTTGAGTATCCCTTTCTCTTAGGGGAGTAGTACTCGCGGCTGCGTGATCTTGCATACCTGGATGGTGGAGAGCGTGAGTAGCGAGGGGAGTAAGAATAGCGAGGAGGAGAACGTCTCCGGTCATAATTACGTCCACCCCTATATAGATTGTGGCAATCAAGAAAATGAGACTAAACAACACAGTAAAAACCAATTTTTGAATTGTTACAATTATCTGAGCATTAAATTTTACATTAGAATTTCACATCATACTATTAAACACAGTTGAGTGGAACGGAGATATGGTAACACAAAACTATGAAAAACAAACCTGTGCTCCCTAGCTCTCATTTCATTAGGCTTCTTCCTGTTCTCCTCAGCAAAAACAACTGTCAGCTGCCGACCTTGAAGAATCTGGCCATCCATCTGATACTTAGCTTCAGCAGCATCGTCAGGTTCCATGTATTGGACAAAACCAAAGCCACGTGGGTCACTGCAAAATAGAAGATGGCAAGGGAAGTAGGAATGAAGAAGACAGTCAGTAAAGAGATCCTATGATATGCCACAAAGGAGTAATCTAAAAGAGCAACAGCTAGAATATTGGGTGCTGTTTGACAGGTCAGGAGGTCCTTGGTCAATACATCAGCCTGAGAACTCTTTAGTTTAGGTGTGAACCTAAATCTAGAACCACAAATTAAGAGTAGAAAGTGAATTTTAGAAAGCCAACAATGCAATCAAGCTATGAATGGTGAAAGCAGTTCACTGATTAAAAGCCTAACAACGACACCTAAGAAAATTTTACAAATATTGACTGAAAATAAAATGAAATGAAATAATAATAATATAATCCCAATGAAATGGAAGGCCATCGTAAGTGCATAAGCAAGCACATGGCTGCTGACCTTGGAAGTATCAGTTTTAAGATGACTTGAAATTCTTCAAGACTTCAAATCTTGAAATCTTCACATTGTATTCATTTCCAAATTTGTTCCAACCTTCACTACCATTAACATCACCTTGAACTCTTACTACTGATTGATGTCAACAGAACTCTTACTCTACTTGATATCAACAGAACTCTTAATACTTGATTGATGCCTTCAAAACTCTTTTTCACTGCTAAATCTCAACAATTTTAATAAAACAAACCTAACTTAAATATCAGATGAGTAAAGATGAACCCACCATCATATAAGCATCCACATTACCAGACTTGAATAGTATAGAGTTTACACTTATTTCCTGAAAATGTATGACTAACCATTTTTTTTCAAAAAAAAAAAAGAAAATCCACGAAGGCAAGAAGATGAATACAATGAGAATCAATGCAAGCTCACCCAGTGTAGTAATCTCTTGGCAAATATATGTCCTTAAGAGGGCCAAACTGCCCAAATGGCCTCCGCAGATCTTCAGGCCTGCACCAAATATCAGACGGAAATATGCATTCATGTTCATGAAGACAAACTATTGAACAAAGGCATTACAAAAGGGCAGGATAAAGCACACAAAACAAAAGGAATGGCATGAAATTTTATCAGCCCAAATCAAAAAGTTGTTAACTAATAAAATGTGAACACTAAATGAGATATGAAATGAATTGGGTTATAATGCATACCGACAATCACGGCGAAGATTACGAACTAAAAGACTAGTTGGGCCATCTCTGGCACGTCCACCATAGCGACCTCTGGGACTAGGGCTCCTTCCCCTTCTGCCATAGCCACCTCTAGGTGGTGATGGGGTGTAGCTTCTTCCCCTCATTTTGTAGATTTATGTAAGACCTAACAAGGTGAAACAGACAAAATGAATAAATTAAACAAACACACAAATGATTAGCCAAACACCCAAAAAAATTATATTTCCATCATCTTTGCATACAATGAACTGCCTTGAATAAGTTCCCTTTTTATTTAAATCTGAATTATTATTAGTTAGTAACTATTACTGGAGCATAGTTCTTTACTAAAAATAAAAATTTTAAAAAAAAACATAAGTTGCAGACCTCAGATGGTCTTAACGCACTACATACAGTGGGCAAAAGAGAGTGATCAGCTAGAGCTAATACATGATAAAATGCTATCATTTCAGCTGTCAATATGATTGAATATTCATCATTTCAATCTCTAAGGCCCACAAAAATACAGTGCAAATGAGTTTGAAGTTAAGAGCCACACTTGTAGAAGTTTTTCAAAAAAACCAAAAACTAATCAGCAGCTTATCAAAAAATAATACTGAATAATAACAGTACTAATAGCTAATCAGCTGCACCTTGAAAGTAATAAAGAGAATGATCAGCCAGTACGAATACATGATAATTGCTATCATATCAGCTATCAATATATTAGATTAATCATCATCCCATCCTCTAAATCTTAGAAATTCAAGGTGAAGTGTACATAATGGCAAGTAAATGTAGCCCAAGAACTTGCAAACAAAAAACCATATACTAATGGAGAAAAAGAAAAGAAACCTATTTGTATGCATTTGTCAATACAAGTGACCAGCCAATAATACCAGCTTGCATCAAGGTGGCATGGTGCAGAAACCAAACAATAATTCATGTAGCAATATATTGGTAAGCAAATACAATTGTATTACCACCACATGAACGCACAATAAGAGTATAATTGTTCCAGCATTTACATATAATAGTTATGTACAGTTTCTAAAAAAGCAGACAAATTAATTTAAAAAATGAATGCAACTCATATGACAATATCTGTGTGATGGGTGAAAAATAGGTTCAAGAATCATGAAAATATGAATAAAACAACAAAAAGTGAATGATGGATGCATTCAATTAGCCGCCAGGTGAGCTTTCAAACTGTTACAAAGTTCCATAAATCCAATTTCATCCTCGAAAACCAAGTTTCGTCTAAAAGAGAAAAAAAAAAATTAACAGCTTTAAACCTAATTTGATGCGGGTTTGTCCACCTTAAACAAAACGAGAAAGCTAATCCCTAATTAAGAGCTTCGAAGCAGAAAACAGCAAACAATTTATAGAAACGCAACGATAACTTCTAACCCTAACTTCTACACAGAATCACGGATATGTATAACACCATACGCTAAAGGAGGTTCCGATTAGAGAGTTGAAGGCAAAGGAATTACCTGAAAGCGAAGAACGACGAGATTGAAAACGCTGGCGAGAGAGAGGGAGACGGCGATAGGAGATTGAGAGCAAAAGACGGGTCTGATTTAGGGCAAACGACATGTTTATATAATTGCAGGAAGGAACTCGTGTGGCGTTAAATGCACTTTGACCCCTCTAATTTTCCAATATTGCACCATCACTCCTTTACCTTTGTATAAATTATTTTCTCCCCCTTTCTTTTGAACCATAAGCCGCAATTCGTATATATGATTCGTTAACTGGTCAACACGATAATGACACAAACAAATAAAACTAAGCATGAACATGATACGTTAAGGTTGACGGGTTGATATTCTTAACACGAACACGATTTGTAAACAAATTGACACAATAAATATATTGTGTTAATAGGTTTCGGATCGTTTTGACATGATACGACATGAAACCCGTTTAAATTCGATAGACATATTAATATTTTAAAAAATAAAATAAAATTTGAAGTAAAGTTATATTAAATCAAATCATAACATTAATAAAATGATACAATAACATTAAAAAATCATAATTGTAAAACTCTATCTAAATTATCGTGATCGTGAGAGATTCTTAGAGAGTAACCATAAGAACACAACTTTTAAAGTCTTTATGGATGTTTAGTTTTTAACTTTTTTTGTGTGAACAGGTTAACACAATAATATTAATTGGTCAAACAAGTTATTAAAATGTTGAATGAGTTGACCCTTTAAAACACAAAACATACGAGTTCTTAACAACTTGTAGAGTCATCAAAACGAGCTTAGCCCGTCGGTTTAACCCGTCCCGCCCTGCAAAAAGGACGAAACGGACTTTGATAGTTTGGACCCGTATTTTAAAGGGCTTTCTAGCCCGCCCCTACCTAACCTGCGAGCTTGACGTGACGGACTTGGCAGGCCGACAGAGGGCCACCGAGCCATATATATGAATTTTGGTTTACAGTTTACGAACTACAAACCAAAATTCTTTTATATATATACATAATTAAAACATTTTTTAGATATTAAATTAAATACAACAATGTAAAACTTCGAGCCCAACCCAATCTTTATATCGTATATCCTAATCCAAAGATATAGTTTGCATGCTCAACCCATCTTAGCCGGCATGGGGCTTCTCATGGCGGGTTGGTATGCCGTGGAAAGATGGACATGTGTCTACATTCATATGCACTATACTTTACATTCACATACACTATACTCTACATTCACAATTTGTAAACTCCATATTCACACATTACAGGATTATATGTTTACTAACTATACTCTACATTCACATACACTATACTCTACATTCACAATTTGTAAACTCCACATTCACACATTCAAAACTCTATATTCACAGGTCCTATACTCCACATTCACAACTTGAGAATTCCACATTCACACATTACAAGGCTACAAGTTGCTAGAACTTTTTAACTCTATTACAGATTCACACATGCATAACTCTACATTCACGATTTCTATACTCCATATTCACAATTTGAAACCTTCACATTCACACATTTCTGGGCAACTCTACATTCACGATTTTTATACTCTACCTTCACACATTTTTGGATAACTCTATATTCAACAATATGTTTACTAATTAAAAAAAAAAAAAAAGAAGCCAAAAATAACGTAGTTTTGGACCCAAGTCCACCTGGGTCCACAACATAATTTGCCTCTCATGGCATCCCCTCCATTTAATTTGGGCCAATCAGATTGGTAGATTACTTATATTTTTTGAATATAAGAAATTTATTGTTTAAATTATGATAATTTAAAAAAAAAAATTGATCTCAAAATTTCTTATAAAGAGTTTCACACTTTTGTGATGAAGTTAAAAGGTAAAATATATACTACTTCACTTTAATTCGCATATCATTAGTTCTTAATTTTGTTGGATAATGATCCATCATGAATATCATACAACTACCTTGATTTTTTTTTAAAAAAATGCACATAAAAAGCTAAGAATATATACAATGTTTTGGATTGTGCTTTTCTGTGGAGTATATTGTTATCATCGGATCAGAAGCGACGCATATCTCTGGGAGGCTTAAAATGAAGAGGGTGAGTTTCTGGGGTGGCATTTTTATCCTCTTTCCACATCTTGATGGTCTTGTCAGCCTCACAAGTGATAAGCCTGGTACCAGTAACATCATAGCTGAGTGCATAAATGCCCGCTTCACTTTCCAGTGACCCTGTAATAATCACAACATAGAAGGAGCAGCAAATCAATCAATACTGTATTTTGTTTAAAAATCTTGATCAGAGCCTCGGGTAGGCCGGGGACATACCTGGTTGAACAATAGTTTGCGCTTGCTGGAAATTGTGGCCGCTCTTCCAATCCCAAAACCACAAGCTTCCATTATCACCTTCATACAGTAAAAGAGAAATTGAAGGAATGAATTTCATGACAAAGAATAGAAATGGGGCAGTACTCGAGTTCAACAACCCCCCTTTTGGAAATTTTAACATCATGCAACTCAAATGCAAAGTTCAAATTTCTTACCTCCTGTAGCCATAACACCCTCATTATTAACAGCCATGGCATTGATGATTGTTTTCTGCTGAGAACTGTAACAAGATAATGTCGTATTAGAAAACAATAATTGCTTCCAAGTTCCAAAGACCACATAGATGAAAATTAGGGTGGGTATGCCACAAATCTTACAGCATGTTGTGCAAAAATTCTCCTTTGGGGAGGTTGAATTTTTTTATGTTGTCAGCAGAGGCAGACGCAAAAACATCCCTAGACCAGAGAAATGGATATCAGTCATATGTGAGCCCAGAAATGAGGAACAAAAGAGCAAGTTTGCAGAAAGGCTAATGAAAAAAAAAGTGCATATACATACTCCTTTGGATGCCAAGCCATCGCCCTCACAGATTTCTTGTGGTGTGTGAGTGTTGCCATAGCCTTACCTGCCAAGCACACACAATCATCACCATTAACCACAAAAGTGAGCAACAAAGTTACTTATCAAGTTAGATGGTGTCAATATCCATAAAATAGTACCATATCTAAGGTCCCATAATTTTATAGTTGAATCGTGTGAACCGGTGATGACCTGAGGATCCTGAAAAGGCATAGTTAAAATGTTAGATTAATTAATGTTAACCCGCAGATAAACCAATTAGAAAGAGTGAAAGCATGGCAATAATTATACAATTATTTGACCTAGTCTCAAGCCTTAAACGTGACTAAGCACAACTAAATGCCTCAACAAAAGAAACAGATGAAGAAAAAAAAAACTTGCCAGTTTTCGAGTAAAAACAGAGCAGACAGTGTTCTCATGCCCCGACAAAGCATGTATTTGCATCTTGGTTCTGCTGTCCCAGACCTGGAAAATCATCAAAATAAGCAACACAGAATTTTATGACCAAATTTATAGAAATTAAAGTGGCTCAAATATCAATTACAGAGCAAAAATTAGGACACTGGATGACAATCTTTAAAGAGACAACATACCCGACAGACTGAATCACGACCCCCAGTGAACAAGACATCCATGGCGGGATGAAGAGCTAAGCAGTAGACACCACTTAAATGTCCATGATAAGACCGAATCACCTACAACACAAAAAGTGTGACTATTATGTAATCACATTCTTGACCATGATTTATACCAGAATGACTTGATTCATTTCTTAAATCTTAACTAACCTTATTTTGTTCTAGATCCCAGCATTTTACTTGTTTATCATCACCGGCAGAGAACAGGCATGTATTGCTATTGCTAACAGCAAGGCCTGTAAAAAACGATAGTTGTTAATGCACTGCTGGAATTTTCTGTTCTCATTTTTGCCATGTCCAGTTAACACAAAAAAACAATTAAGTATCAACCACAAATATTCCAGAATACAACAGAATTTGTAAGACAAACCTCTTATTTGTTCAATATGACCAGTAAGAGTCAGCTTTAGCGTTCCAGTTGCTAAATCCCACATCTTGCACCAGAATAGAGGAACCAAATAAATTTTTTGTTAGCATGTCTAATCCAGTCTCTGCCTGGCCCATATCAAAAACAAAAAACAATATTTTGAGTTTTTGAGTTTCCTACCTTAATAGTTCGATCAGCTGACCCTGTACAAAACCATGAATTAGCGGGGTCCACTGCAACAGACCGCACCCAACCCAAATGCCCACTGATCACCTATACAAACATGAAACATCCATCAATTGCCAATCATACATGAAAAGCTGACAACCTAAAAAAAGAACATAATAATGATAGGCTAAGTTACACAGGCAGACTGGGGGAAGGGGTGTCATACTGCTCAATCTACTGAATATGAGTGCAAACAATCATACTTTTCAGTAATTAATGGGAGAAAGTAAGTTGCTGACCCCCACCTCCCTAAGAAAGGAGCTCAAGTTACTTACCCTGTAATTCTTCCAGGGAGAATGCCACACAGGGCGTGGCCATTTACTTGGTATTCTTTCCATTATTGCAGCAGTTGAAAGATTCCTGAAAGAAGAACAAAATAGTATTTTTTTTAAGTATATATAGGATATGGCCTATATCATTTTAACCCAATGCCTGAAAAAAACCCAGCAAAATTCACAGAGAAGGTTGAACATAAAATTCAGAATACAACAAATTAGGCTAGTGCCTGATAATCCATCTAGTATAAGGAAAATACTGTAGAGAATATAAGGAAATATAACTGAGACCTTTCAGACGAGGTGTGTTGTGATGGAATAACTGCAATACTTCTACTTGATAACCCATCTGTTCTGTAAATGAAAAGGCAACAGATGAAAAGTGAATGTGAATCATTAAAATCGTATGACTTGTTTCCCATTTCATATTGAAAGCAGACATGAGACAATATCAACCTTGTTAGGAGGTATATCCAATGAAATTTAATACAAAGAACATGACTCTGGAACTAGAACAAAAGAACGAACATGGAATACCAAAAATAAAGGCAAAAAAAGGATAACATACGTGCTATTTGGTTGCAAAGATGGACCAACAGCCTCATTTTTAGGCACCCCCTTCGGTGGGTCTCTTGCATTTTCTGGACCTGCCAGGAGAAGCCAAATGCAAATTAAACAACAGAACTACCTTACTCATTTTAATAATACAGTTCGAAATTCTCTATGATAAACGGATCAACCCTGCCAAATCTTAATGATTGATGTAGAAAGGGTAAACTTTCTTTGTATATCATTCAACACATTCAAAACAAGCACCATCGCAATACCAAGTAAAAATCTACCAAATCAAACAGGGACACTATACCTGGAAGAGAAAGGGCATTTGAAGGAGCAGAAGCCTTTTGTGCTTGATTTTGGGCAGCCGCATTTGAATTAGAATGAGGTTGAACTCCTTTGCTTGCTATATCTCCATACTCAATATTCAGCTTAATAAAAAAAACACACACACATTAAAATCCTCCGTAAAACTGCAGCACGATTTTGCACAAAGGCCATAGAAACTCAACCAAAAATAAATAAATATCAGCATTATCAACTTACCTTATGAGTAATTCGAATCTTCTTGCTGCGATCAAAATAAACAAATAAACGAATGAATATCACAATTATGGTTACAGAGAGAAATATGTGTATTGTATTAAGTTTGAAGGCGTACCTTTCCGGCGCGGGAGGGGGAAAGTGGCCGTGGAGAGGAGAGAAGACATCCATAGCTCGCTTCGTTGATCGAAATGTGAGTTTCCTTAGAGATTGCGGTTCTGGTAACTCCAACGCCATCTGTGCGAGCAAAAGGTCGGTGCGAGAAGAAGATGGTTTGCGCGGGTTGAGCTGGTAGAGACCAGAGAGTAAGGACCAAGGACGTAGGGCTTATGAATTGAGTAATACGTTCAATTACAGCGTAAGTCTTTGTTTATTCGAATTACAATATTTGATTAGAGAGAATTTGTAACGGAAACCTAACTCTTACGCTCGGGGCAAATTATAGAACATTAAAAGGGAAAGGGCATCCGTTATTCTAGGTTGGAGGTCTTTATATAGTTTCTCAATTGGTCATCTCTTCTTTAATCTTCTAATTCGATTTGGATAATTTGATTATCTAGTTGTTCCATTTAATGGATATGGTGCTCTAGCCCAATTTACTTGGGTCATTTTAACAATGCATAAGCCCAGCATTTGGGCCTTTCCTTGTACAAAGCGTTGGGTTGTTGGATCTTACAATCTTATGTGTCCATATAAGTTTGCATATAATTATGTTATTGCTGGGAATAATATTTCAAAAAAATATTATTGTTAAGAGTAAGGGTTAAATAAATCATTGAGTTATATGTGAAATTGTAATTGATCTTTAAATAATTTATAATTATGTAATTAAATTAAAAGTGACATATACTCTCGGTTGTAAGCTGATGTGGCCAAGTCCACACAAATACATATTTTTCAACCGTATTTGTGTGGCCAAGTGTTCGGGTCTTAATTATTTAAGTGTCAAAATGCTCTTCAATCCAAATTTGTAATTCAAATATATATGAAGTTTGAGTAGGTTATGTGTTATATATCTCACTTTTTTTTCTTTTTCTTTTTTTTTTTTGTTTTGGGGTTCGTAAGTCAAAAAATTTGTTTATTTGATTAACAATCATATCCTAATAATGAATTGTTGTGTTCGTCCATCTTGCCAACCAGCCAGCTAATTATTGGATTTAATTTTAAGTGTATGATCGTAGCATATAGTGAGCAAATGTATCAAGCCATTGAAGTTCTTATACAAGGTTCATATCCTCTCCACCAATTATTCCTATTCATGCAATTTCATAAGTAAAATAATGCATACCTACATATACATACACACGCATGCATATACACACACACTGTGTGTGTATGTATGTACTACATAGTACATTTTGCCATGCCACCATGAAAAGTCATAAATTGTGTTTATTTCAATTCCCAAAAGGGAGAGGGTGACTGAGTGGGTGGAACTTTGGAACATGACTTTTGTGTTAAAAGTTTACGAGTTCGATTATTGTCAATATCATATTGGTTGACCCTATTGTAGAAGGATTTTTTAATACAATTTACCTCTCATGTGTGATTTGCATATTATATTACACAGTAGTGGAGTTTAGTTAGTCTACACTTTTGGGTAGTGCGATTATCTCTCTTGTGTAGTTTTGAGACTATTACAGTGTAACCGAGTTTCTCTCGTGGCACATAGTAGTTTGGTATCTCATTATCATCCAAAAAAAACTGTTTTTTCAACTTATAGAAATGTATAAATAAATATGTTGGATTACAAGTGACTAATAAAATTAATAGGCTTTTATACTTTTGACTTAATTTCAACTAAAATGAAGTAGTCAATGTTCAAGGCGGTGCATAAGTCAACCACCAAGCTAGCTATGGGAATCATGGGGAAGTTATTTAATTCACAACTTGAAAAATAATTACTTCTCAAGTTGTCGAGTAATACTAGATACATTTTCGAAAGAAAAATTGTCGTCAAACGTAACGTATTCTAATTGGTTAAATTATGGAATAATTTATTCAATAAATATTCAAAGGTAATGCATTTTGATCGATCAACTGTCAAGTAAGCGAAAACCAATAAATCAAAAATGTAATACATCATATGAGATTTATATTGTCGGAAGTATCTTGATCAGGTATACTATATTGTCTATTGATGAATGGTCATTCACGTGAGGCAATGAGTTGCATGGTTTGACTTTTGATGTAATTGTTAATAAATCACAATTTGGGCCTAATTAATTAAGGTGATTAGTGCTAATGACACACCAAACCGTGGGTTGGTACTGTCACAAGCCTACCTAGCTCAGGTAGGGTTGGGGCAGCTTGTCACCTCATGTGTATAACCCTAAAGAAATAATGAAGTAATTAATCTTTAATCACACAAAAAAGTTGCATGCTGCATGTGGTTCCAACAACCTAACCTTAAATCTTATCCATTTAGATGGTTTAATAATGTTTTAGGACAATAATTTGGGTGGTTAAGGTTACACATTAAGACCCATTGTGGGGTTGGTAAAATGCCCCATTACGTAGCACACAGTTAACCGAGACTCTATGTATTTCTATATATACACGCATAATTGTGGGCAATTTAAATTGAATTGGTCAGACAGTTAACTTGTTACGTTAATCACAATATTTCAAATTTGATTTCTTGTAAGTTTACACATCGACTTTCTAGATTTGAGAAAATAATGTAATTGAACATAATTGCATGCATTCGCACACTAAAATTTAACTGCTCAAATTATTGAAAAGATATGCACAAGCTGATTATGCATTTAACTTTACTTTCTAACTAATAATTCATCGATAAATTAAAATAATTATGAATTATTTAATTTACTCACAATTATAAGCTTTATCATGAATTTGTTTTTATTTTATTTTAAGCTAATAATTCTTAATAAAGTTATAAATAACTATATCTGATTTATTTAACTTTATAATCACAAAATTTAAATGTGTGTATATATATTTTCAAAAAAAAAAAAATGTGTGTATATATTTATAGAAACTAGGTTTTACCTAGTCTAGTTCACCCAATCCATCAATATTGGCTAATCAGGCCTAACGGCATGACCCATTAAATGAAGTACCACATCCTCTAAGACAAAGACATCTCTTAATTATTTTTACAGATATACGATACGTGTCTTATTCTCAAACTCTATTTATGACCTGTTTATAAATTAACTACCATACAAACAAATTAAATACCCAATTTTCAAAAAAAAAAAAATAAATAAATACCCTGCATTGACTAAGCATGTCACGCCCACCGAGTTTGACTAATATGATTTTCGCTTAAGCTACTATACACTTGTAATAAAGTTTTAACTCTTATAATGAAAGACCTACATACTTTAATGTTCTTTAATCAAACTCTTATAAGGAAAGGCCTACTTTAATGTTCTTTAATTTGACATATACGCGTAATAATCAATCTTATAACAGTTTGTACTTATAGTTACATTAACATTTCATCTACGTACCTATATTGTTGGAACTATTGCTAGTGTATATGTATTACTTGGTTTATAAGATTTACAAAATATAGAACACACACCCAAAAGTCCACACGGCCTTTGCACCATTTTTTCTTGACGGCACTTCGCTGCAGTATTTGAAGGTAGATGTTGACAAATGGTCCCAACAACTTGTTGCACAAGCTCTTTTGAATTGGTTTCCGATGACCCCTTCCAGCTTGGTTGACAAGTTATTGTATTTATGCCTTCTTTAATACTTAAGTCAAGCAATATTTTGAATTGTAAATTTCGTCACTACAATAACTTGTCTAAACTGATAGTTGAATTGCATATTTATGTTTATATATTATATATATGCTTAACATGTCCCCTCACGTGTGCGAGCCGATTACTTTTGATGGGCTCCAAGCAAAACGTATGACCATAATTCTTATTATGTACATTATGAACATGAATTTATACGTTATGAAGTCAAATTCTGTATATTAAAGCTGTAAACCCTGATCTATAATATAACGATTGAGCATATAAACCACCCTCTATATCTCCTAATTCCTCGGCCTTTCAAGAATTTACGAATAATTTTTCAAGAACTCACCAATGATCTTGCTCTAAGTATGATGTGAAAGTCAATCCGGAGCCTTACAAAAACCGTCCCTTTCCGCCTAGTTTATAAAAATGGACGGTGATGCCGACGGTTGTTGGCCACACTGGGGGGTCCATAATAAGATTCTAAAGACATTTTGCTAGGCCTTTAATCGCACGGTTGGATTTGATTCTTCAAAACACATCGGTGGGGCATGTCGTCACCAGTCTGGCCCACAACACGGGAACAAGAATTACCCTTTTCATTGACTTCTTCGATTCTCCTCGTTTTCCGACAAAATCATGAATTACTACGGTTAAGGCATTGACCCAGCCAAATCAAATCTTTTAAACACTCGATCAAACAACAAAACCCAATCTTTATCTAGATTTGAATTGATCAAACGCAGATTAAAATGTTAAAATAAGTTAATAATAATAATAATAATAATAATAATAATAATAAGTCCCTAAAGCATTGGTTTAGTTCATACAAAAGTCGGTCGCAATTGAAATTTTGTTAAGTGACATACTAGGAGTTCGATTTTGATTATACTCCTTATACGTAGAAGTGTATAGATTGCTGTTGAGTCTAGTCAGGATTCAAATTAGACTCCTCTTGCGCATAAATGTACAGTTTGAGAATGAGTCTAGTAGAGATACCTCTTTTATTTTATTTTATTTTTGCTGGGCCATTGGTTTAATGAATAAGAAAAATCACTTAAAACTTGATTCTAACGATACGGTAATAGTTCAATTGATATGTGTGCTCAATATTTGCATAAGTGTACAATTTAATATTGAGTCTAATCGTAAAAAATGTTTTAATGGAGGCCAGGTTCCAAAACCCCTCTAATAATCAGATTTTAATATGAAAAGGTTGGATCATAATTAAATCCCACAAATAATATGAGTAGTTTTTAATATCGAATTTGCTTTTCCATAAAGTTAAGGGAGAAAGGCAAAAGTTATGCATGAACAGTTTTATTTGTTTGTTTTCTAATAAAAACAAAATATGCAGTTGCTTAAAAAAATTAAAAAATGCAGAGCAAGGAAGATGGCAAGCTGGGTGTTTCAGCCTCTTCGCGGATCTCGCAATCGGAGGCTCCGACCAATCTGTTCAGGTTGAGAGCTAGGTGGTGTTGTTCCGGTGGCTTGAGACTACTTCGCGATTTGCAAAGATGAAATAGGTGGATGAAGAAGTCAAAATTCCATTTTTGCCCTCATTTTTTACGACCAACTAACGGAATACCATTTTGGCTTGATTTTCAATAGTTGGAGGACCACATTGGATGCAATTGAAAGTCGAGTTACTAAATTGAGAAAAGACCATAGTCTGAGGACTATTTTGGGAATTAACTCTTTTTCTTTTTAACAATTAAACATATATCATAATTACAAGTAATTTCCACCACAAAAGGTGGGAAAACAACAACACTTCACTTTCTATGTGGAGTGGACACACAATTCACAGCTGGAACTTGAAGCCATGAGATCTAGGGGTTGTAAATTAATTTTAAAGATTCAAAATTTAATTTAATTGCCAAAAAGAAAAACGTAAAAGAGAAGAGAGATAAAATTTGTTGGTAGAGACCAGAGATCTCGAAAACATTTCCTTCAAAAAAAAAAAAAAAAAAAAAAAAGATCTCGAAAACCCACAAAGGTCAACACGAATTAACGTTGAATTTTACATGTAATGTAGAGCTGACTTGTCGTGGTACGATGCTGTACAGCTGGATATATACAGTATATGTATGGTACTGCATCTGCAATTCTGCATTAATACTGACATATATATAGTATTTTCCTTTTTTTTTATTATTATTATTATACCTACGTTATACGCCATAACATACTGTTTTGCTTACGCTATATTCTCACTAATTAATTAAGCCTCAGACTATAAATAATATATATCTGTAGGGTTGAAGTAATTAAGAATATTCACTCGGATAAAAATTTAAAGGATTAGTTTAATGTATCTGTTTGATAAATTAATAGTTGAGAGTTTTTGAAAAATAAACACAAATAAAGCGGGCCAATTTTATAAATATTATAAATTAAAAAGTTTACAATAATTATAAAATTAATTCATTTTTTTCACTAAAACTCTAAACAACGGATGAATCTTGATGGATGATTATAAACATTCCTCACTTTTTTTTATAGGAAGGCTATGTTCACATTTGAACTATACAGATGCACACACACAATGATTATATGAGAACATGTGTACTAATCTCATTCGTCTATATAAGATGATCAAGTGTTGAAAATTAAGCAACAAATGCAATCATATTTCTTTAATTACGACGATACATGAATTGGTCGATTCCAAACAAATTACTAAATATGTTATGAAACTTGTGCAACAATTCTTTTATTATAATGATAATAATACATCCTTAGAGTTAGAGTATCAATAGTTTTGACACATTAACAATATCACACACGTCTCTTCACTAGTGTTGCTTGTTAAGCTCACGCTTCGTCGCTACGTACTCATATATCTGTTATCTCTTGATTAATTAGTTTACCATCTCGTAAAATGTAGATATCGTTATAATATTAAAAAAATAAAAATAAACATATCATGACTCGACTTATTTTACCTAAGATTTTAAATGTTATTTTAATTTTTTAAAATAATAAAAAACATAACTACAATCGTTATTGAGAGTGCACAATAGATAAACTTCGTCACCCATAATAGTCTACCAGATAACGGTGGTTTGGGAAAGCGTCGGTGCATATATGGCTATGGGGATAGAGGTAGCGCGTTTTGGTTTGGAGTTGGAACAACATAGATGACGGCAAAAGAGCTGTCAACATTTATTGTGCCATCCAACTATACAATCTCTTTCTCTAATATAAATTATTCTCTATTGACTTCATCAATTGCATACCATATTTTCCTGTTTTTTTTTTTTAAGGTAGTAAATGTTGAGGATGCAACTTACTTAACTAAATCAATCTATCTGCTCAACAGCTAGCTAGGCTTATGGGCTACAAGTTACCTAACATAATTCCATCATTATAAAATGAATGTCCTACCTAAAAAAGTATGACTATTTCAACTCTATACATTATGTTAAGAGCAACAATAGTGATAAGAATTTTACAAGTATTTTTCAAGATATACAAAACACTTAAATAGTATAAGAAATGAAAAAAAAATTAATTAAGATGATTCTCAGTGGGTGATCATGATAATTAATCATCTCAATGGGCACGCGTAGGGCATGCACTCATCGGGCAAAGTTGGTGCACGCAATGCACACCATCATTTCTTTTTTAAGTGTCTCAAAACTTGAATAAACATTCAAACTAACACTAAACCATTATCCGTTGATCCACCCCGGCAAAATAAGACTAATATTTATTCTTTTTATTTTTTAAGAATAAAGGATTAATTCATTAAATCACGTAGAAGAATGTCTACAAGAAAAGAAGGAGGAATGTCAAACCATTCCCCGCAATCTGACTCAGAAAAGGCCTCCCGTGCAACAGAATGAGCAGCACAATTCGTAGATCGCTTTACAAAATAGAAAACAACATCATTAATCTCGGATGCTATTTCTCTAATATCATCAATCAAATATCCGAAAGCAGAATTAAAAGAAAAAGAAAAAAGGACTTAATCATTTCTCATTTTGAATATGTGCCAGCAACTGTTTGGGACAATCTCAAATTTTCATTGATCTATTTAATTTATATTTTAAAGAAGCATTAATTATATGATCCAAAATATATATGGGTCTCCCTCTGTGTTGCTTTCAATAATTTGTTTAGAGTAAAAAAAGAAAATTATTGGTTTCTTTTGGGTGGCACACCTGCACAACTTGGAATATTTTTACTTGTAATTAAAGGTATTGTTCGATCTGTTAACCCAATAAATAATGAACCATAAATTTAAAAATTTTGCAACTTTCCCTCCGTACTACGAAACAAACTAAATATTGAATTCACCTTAAATAAATGACTTAAGGATGAAACATGATTCTTATACTAAAACGTCACGAATTTTATTCTTTCCAATAATTTTTTACTCATGCTCGTCACACTTAATCTTCCTAATACAATTTATCTTTCGTGTGTAATTTGCAAGTTATTACATAATAACAACTTTTACTCAGTGCATATATTCAAATGGTGATTGAAGTTTTTGGTTGTCATTAAAAAGAAAAAAGAAAACTAAATCTTGAATCGGTCATCGCTTTACAACGAACATATGTGTCACATAATAATGAGAAAATAGTTATAGATTAAGATCCGATTTAAAGTAAGTTATTAATAAAATCTTAATCTTAGTCTTCTACTTAATAAGGATGAAACGTGTTACATGGTGCTGTATTACCATAAATAAAAATTTAGATAATAACGTAACCAATCAAGTTGATCGGGTAATTGATTTAGTAATCATAAAGTTTCAAGTTTATCTTTCGTGGGAGTTATCTATTGACTTGTTTAATTATATTTGAACCCGTCAATTAAAATTAAAGGGCGAATTTCACTCATAACGCACATTCAGATAGTAGCTACCAATTTTCCCATAAATAATTTAAAAAATTAGAGGCTTAATTAGAGTTAAGTAACGATATTGTTTTGTTTTTTGTTTTTTTTTTGTTTTTTTTTTTTTTGGAGTACAAGTAACGATATTGTTAATTATATTGTTTTGTTGTTTTAATTTTTTTCGTACACACAATGTAAGGTTCTACAATATATATATATATATAGATAAATGGGTTTTCATGCGGTTGACCTTCTCAAGTGCAGTTGTGCGGTTGCTAAGGTACATGATTTGCTTTCTTAATGTGCGTAGTTTGTGTACGGTGCGTCGGCTTAAAACTTTAGGTACACATGGTTTGTGTTCTAAAAGTGTTTTGTTTGTGTGCTTAAAGTGTGTCATTTTAATGCTTAAAGTGCGTCAATCACACAACCGCACAGTAAGTCATCTCTGGACCAGAACCCTCCACACACACACATATATATGTGTGTGTGTGTGTGTATGTATATATATATATATATATAATATAACTAATAAATTGTGATTAGTCTTGTGAGATGATGAAGTAGATACACAATATTCACCTAACCACATTTGTAGCATCATGTCTGCACCATATACATATAACATATATATAATATATAGCAATATATTTCCCTGTGTCCAACTTTAAAGGGAGAGATTCATATACAGATGTGGCACTCTCTCAACCATGGCACATAACATTACTTCTTTCACATGCCAATCCAAACTATACTTCTTTAATTATTCTCCATTATTACAGACCAAAAACTGATTAAATTAAGGAAAACCGAGATTATGTGAGGAACCAACAACGTGAAGATATATTATTATGGGTTAGAGTTGTCCTGTGTGTGAACACATGACATTTTTACGACACACCAAACACGACCACGTGGTTAAACCTGGTAACAACACGTGGAGTCTCATGATGTCAGAACCTGCTGCTTGTACGGTACAACGTACCCATCATTCTACATGTATGTTCCATCGAGAAACATCAATAATTATAAGCTGTATGGTGAAAGGTGAGATTTGATTTTTAACACGAATAATTACAAGTAGGTTAAGGATTTAATTTTTGTTACGAATATAGGAGTTTATGTTTGGATTAAAAGCATTTTGTATTTTAAGTATGTATTTTGGTGATAACTCTCGAAATTAAATTTGCTTGATTTATCTTCTTATAAACTTAATTATGAATGAAAATAATTATTTTAAAAAATGACCAGACTAATAACTTGGTAGTCGAACTGACAAAAAAATTTTAATTTTTAATTAGTTATCGATTATTAGATTGAAAAAATATCAATTGTTCGATGAATCAATTATTAGTCGATTATGGACATTTAAAAATCACATCAACAAATAACCGATAATATATATGTTATTCAAAGTCTAGTTGAATTTATGTAATTTGAATTCGAATAATTGAAATGGAATAATTTAGATGAATTATAACATTCAATATTTTAGTAATCATATAACCAATTAAAATCTGAATTCTAATTTCTCAATCTGTTATATCGGTTATGAAGATTAAAAAATTGATATAAGTTATTCAATTTTGTATCAATTACTTCGACCATTGTTTGCTCTTAGGTTTTAGGGTGGATTCATGCAATCTAACGAAGTCGAAAAATCGAAATTAAAAAAAAAAAAAATTATAAGCAGTAGATACATATAGACAAACACGTATATGTATATAATTGCAGAGATTATATTTTTAAAAAATAAAAATTGGGAGTTAGGTTTGCATGGAGATCTGCAAAGTGACAGTTGGACATGACGATGCAACATACTTTTGAGATTTCTTTGGTTTTTGTCAGATCTTTAAAGAAAATGTTGTTTTTTTGGTGAAAGCCTACAAGTCTCAAATCTATGGAAACAAATAGACAAAATGTAGGCTAGGTTATTAGGAAAGAGTTTGACTTTAAAAACATAATATATGACAAGTTAATGTTATTTATAAATTATAACACATACCTATAAAAAGTTTTAGTTATTATTTACTTGTCTGACAAGTAAATGTTATTTATAAAATAATTATTTTATAAAAATATTTATTAAGTACACAATTAATTGTTTTCAAAATAAAAAAGTACAAAATTAATTGTTTGTTATTGGCTGCGGGTGGTGGCCTTCTTTGTCTTGATAAGAATGGTAAATTGTTGTGTGATTTTGTTTTGAAGTTGGCTTATCATGCATTTAGTTTGATAACGAAGTTGCGAGTGATACTTTGATTTGGAGATATATAAATGTATATATAAACTGTAAGATTTAATTTCCTCATATAATATATGTTATATATTAAAACTCTTAATTATGTGATGTAAGTTGATTAGGCTTATTAAGTAGTTTGAATGATCTGAATGACTAGAAGTTGTTGGTCAATCAACATGCTTAATATAAAGCATATAACACATGAATTAGATAATACATTCCGTTTATGGTACCTTAATGCTCTGAATAATCTCATCACAACATCTAAAGTTCTAATCAAGTATGAGACAAAGCGTCTAACCTTTTTACCCGCAGTTCTACTGTTAAAGAGACAACACGACTAAGTAGACACCAACTATGGCACGAGTTTAGGTTTATTCTAATTTAGATTTTGTTAAATAATCAATGTTTAGATTATAATTATACCTACTATAAACTAGATGACTACAGATTTTGGAGGTGCTTAGTTTGGCCTTCATGAGTTCAATCGTTTCTATTGCAAGATTCTGTTAGGGTGATTAAAAAAAATTTGTGTAATGAAAGAAACTCACTGCCATTATTCGAATATGCACATTATATAAACTGAAATACTCAACCAAGATGAGATTTAGGTGGGCGGGTTAGAGAGATAATTGTGGCGGCGCGTAGGATAGATACATGGCCGGAAAACGCCGGATATCCAAACAGGACACCGACAGCGTTGTATTCAAATGTCGTGAGCTAAAAATGTGCGTGTTACGTTGTGAAAGCTAATAATAGTATTTGAACATGCATGCTGCTCAAATAATTGTTATTATTATACTTTATACTTTATACAACATTTTCCAAGCTCCAACTCATAGCAAGTACAAGTGCAATGTGACACAAGTCAAAGGATTTTTTTTCCCACAAAATAACAAGTATGCAATAAAAAAAAAAAGTTAGGGTATCTATATTTTTATCACTTAGACTAGATCTTGAGATTGACCAAAAAAAATTTGAAGAATATAATTACAAGTAGCATAAATTGGTTCAAAGCAAACCAAACACTAAACTGAGACCTACAAATAACAATTAAATTTCGTTCTGCAAATTTTAAGTGCTAAACAGATTGACTCTGTGTGTTTCAATAGGTTGATAAAATAGTTATGAACAGATATTGCATTGTAACAAAGTTAATAGTACTAAAAAAAATGTTAAATAGCAATAATAATAATAATAATAATTTTCAAAAAATAAAAAATAAAAATAATAATAATAATAATGAAATTGGCCCAAAAGGGGTAGATGCGAGTAGGTAGTAGTGCTCTCACAACTGGAGTTCAATCAGAAGTAATAAAGATGCCATCACACTACGTACTACGTAATAGTTGACAAATTTAATTTTCTTACTTGGCTATTATCTTGCAACTATAAACTCTTATCCCTACCTTTTTTTTTTCTTTTTTTTTTTTGGTTTGAGTTTAGTTCAAGGTTTTTAGTTAATTGAAGTAGATATTCTGATGCATTAATCAATAAAGAAAAAAAAAATTGGCGTTGAAATTATTAAATACAATATAATTGCTTAAGTCATATTACAATATCGATTTTTTAAGATAATTGCAGACAACCGAGTCATATATTATTCAATTAATTGGTGATATTTTTGCACTAATTTTATAATAAAAAAATATTAACTTTCAAATATTAAAATTATTTATAATTTCATCTTTAATTTTATCATCTAAATAATAAATATATAATAATAAAATTTTATTCCGTGCATCAGACAAGTAATTTACTAGTACAAAAATTATTTAGATATAATTAGTTATTATAGTGAGCAAATATTTGGCTTTTGTTATTATACCTTTGACTTAAATATATGGTAGGTGATATAAGTGTTAACGTGTGTAATTTAAAAAAAAAAAAAATTTGAATGCCAACTCAATAGTGTTAGGCCATTGTCTCAAAATACACATGTTTGTTATTTTGTTATCAAAATTATATTTAAAGATGAAAATATAATTATTGTCATGTTAAATGTCAAAAATTTTCTCTCCAATAATTTCATACATTTTTTATATCGAATCCTATAAGACAAAGTTATAGATTTCTTATCATAGTGTCATGTTGAATTTCACTATGTGACCGATAGTATGTGTACATTTTTCATGTATAGTCAATAAAATTGTTACAAAAGTAAAGTTAAATTAAATTATTATATAATAACTATATAATTAAATTAATAAAATATATATAAATCACCAGAAAATGACACATAACCTAAGTAGTGACGCATTTATATACTAATCATGTATTTTAATATAAAATTATAAATATATTTATCTAATTTGATTTTTCAATAACTAATTAATTACGTGTATTTCCACGATGATGATGATATCCAACAACAATTGCACGCCAGAATATTCTTCTTTTTGACAATTAAGCTTAACCAGATGCACCTTATTGCCACCATACTTATGTTGTTCTACGGTTTCCCGCCGGCTAATTAACTTCTAAATATAATATTAAAATATATCTGATAGTATAGTTGTGTGAGTAGAGCGTGATTTTCGTACCAGAATATCTCAAGTTAGTTCGATTATGGTTAACGATCTCTCAGTCAAGCACGTCACATAGAGTCTGCCTAGTATGGTTTACATGTCATATGTAGTTTGCAGACTATCACATAGGATGCAAGTCATCGAATACTGGTTGTGAGTTTTTCCTGTCATCAAATATGATTTATCTCTCATGTGTTATTTGCAGACTATTACACATAATTGTGATTTACACAATGCAGGTTACGAGTTTCCATCATCATAAAAAGCCAATTCAAATTGTGGTTTAACTCTTTTGTGTGATTTGCGCACTATTACTTAGGCGAAAGGTTTATTTAGTCTGGTAACTACGAATTTCCTTCTTCATTCATAGAAAATTTTAATTGAAATATATTTGATAATTAATCAATAATTTGGGATGTTATAAATGATGATTATGCACAAAATACATTATAATATATGATAATATAATAATAATATAAGAAAATGTCTCCTTTATATGCACCGTATGTTTGTAGTTCGCAGGCTTTTATGTACACCACTTTCCGACACAAAACGTTAGTTTTTAATTAGGTTTAGAATTGAAAATCTGTTGGTTTGCTTTTCTGGAAAATCGGTGTTTTTGTTTAAGGAATTGGGCACATAATGTTTGGTTGTGAAGTGTAAAGTGCGTTGAGAGTAACTCCATCGTTGCTCGTTCACACTCTCCATAAGAATTTTGGTCGACAAATGTGGAAACTTTTTTCTTTGGAATAGCAAATTTCATTTTGTTCTTTATTTTGAATTGGGTTTTTATCGAAACGAGGAAGAGACTATGAAATAATTGGATTAAATTTAATAAAATAATTTGTTTGGATTGAAAAGGAATGGGTTGTCCGTTTTTATTTTATTTTGTTTTTCTTTAATAATGACAGTAAAATAGTTACCAGAATAATTATAGAAAGTAATTGAACTTTAATTGTTAAGAATCTCAGTACAAAGTATTCAACGTGTTTGTCTTATAAATAAAATCTCCTACTTATATTAGTGCCTCCAACGTTTTTCTGCTCAAATAACGATTATAGTAATAAGGAGTATGTATAATAATTGTCTCCTCTTGAATATATATGTCGGTGTTGGATTAAATGTCTCTGTCACGTGACCGTTTGCCTTCTTTGTTACGTGCATGCCGATTGCCTTCAGGTGGTTTCGAGTTAAGTGCCTATCCAATTATCTTGTCAGATACGAAAATCATACTCTACTCACTTGACAATCATTTTTAGAGCAAGTAAATAAAACTCTTAAAAAAACTCATGATGATATCAGTCAATTATAAATGAATCATTGCAAATGGACAAAAATTTATCATGATGATGTCATCTAATGTGATATTATAAATATATTCTACCTTTTAACGCCAAGATGAGTAAGGTAATTCATAATAACCAATGAATAATAGAGTTTTATTACCACGTCGAGGGTAACAAATATGGAGAGAAATTCTGGTCAGTATAGCTTGATCCATTATGCATATATAGCTAATGAATATAATGAATTTTACTATCACATTAAGAAGTAATAAAATTGGAAAAAAAAAACATTTTTCATGTATTAATTAGAGATTGGATCACCTTATTATTAATGATGATCATATTATAAAAATTTTATTACGGCATGTGAATACAAAGATTTGTTGTTTCAAAAAGTGTATATATAAATTGATGAACTATTTATATGTCGGCTCCAAATTAATGTAGTTTAATTTATGTTGGATCTATATATGGAGGTGGAATTTTATAGAAAGGAGGAAAATAAAATAATGGAAATCGAAGAAGAATATAAGTAAATATTAATTTACATTTTCAAATTTATTTTTATTTTGTTATCTTGAAATTAATGGTTGGTCAATTCAAACACAATCTTTGGAAAAAGTAATAGCCGAGTCCCAAGCCTATCCGGGCAAGGCACCACTCAACACCATGTTGGAAGAAATAAAGCTTTTACTTTGGGCAAGACCATTCTACCCTTGCAACCCCCCTCCCCCCTCTCAGCTTTGGGCGCACACACATAAATATATTGATTAATATCCAATTTAGTCATCGATTATAGTATTTTTCTTTTAATTTAGTCCTAACCAATTTTTTTGTGCATAATTAGATCCTAGATTTTGATGATTTTGTCCAATTGAGTTATCGACTATTAGAAGGGTAGTTGCTAAGGGGATCGCCCAATGCTACCACTATGCAATGCACACGCACCCGCATACTAAGGCTGCAAATGAGTCGAGCCGCTCGGTCAAAGTTTGGCTCGAGCTCGGTCAACTTCAAGCTCGAGCCAACTCGTTATGTAATCGAGCCGAGCTCGAGGTCAAATATTTAAGATTTGTGGTTCGTTGAGCCGCTTGCGAGAAAGAAATAAATAAATAAACATTATATAATATTTTATAATATTATATATACCCTAATATACTTAAAGTTCAAATTCGTGCCGATCTCCAGCTCGAGCTCGAACAGTTGAGCCAAACGAGCTGCTCAAAAAATTTTCGAGCCAAGATCGAGCATCATTTTTCAAGCTCGACTTGTTTACCCCCTTACCGCACACCATGTCCTTCTTCTTTTTTTTTTTTCTTTTTATGTTTTTTTTTTGTAACTTTTCTGAAATATACTGATTTTTTTTAATTTGTAAATGAATCCTCTCTCCTCTCTCTTTTACCTAAGAAAAAAAAACACGCAAATCCTTGTTTTTTTTTTTAAAGAAAGCTACCTCTATGCAGTTAATTATTTAAGTGAAAGTTGATAAAAATATGCCATTAAAATATTTTGTTACTGTAAATTATTGAAATTATTGTATAAAAGTATACATTGAGTAAACTCGCTTTTGTCGAACTCATAATTTTCTAATACAAAAATTGTGCTCAATTATCTGCTCTAATTAGCCTTTTCAAAGTGTTAAAACAACCATTTTAAAGGATATTAATGACTACATTTATAACACCAACCTGTACTTTAGTCACTAATTAAACTCACAAAACACTATTAATCTATGAATTAAAAATGCCTTTTTCCCCTTTATACTATAGGTATATATGCATGTATCTATATATAGACACCCCACAAAAAGGGGTTGGAATTATGTTTGTAGAATGAAATAAAATATCTGTCTTTTTGGACACATATAAACATCCTTGTGTTGGCATTAACTCATCACCAATATTTTATGGGATTTTCCAGTCAACTGGTGGGTCACACTGAAGAATGCATGGAAGTTTCAAATACCTTTAAGCTATCACTTTTCCCTGAATATTCAAAGCATTACATAAAGAAGGAAACAAGAATTGATCACCAACCCTAATTAATTTACCAAACCTAAGCAAATACATCATCCAGACCAATCAACACTTTACATGACCTTATCTTCCTTATCTAGGTGTTGTTATTAGAGATAATGTCTCTAGTAACCACACAATTAATAATAATAAAAATTTTCTATATATGGTACTGGTCAATAATATAACCATATAGAGCATTTCAAATACAGACTAGTTGAGGTGTATCTCGTGATTTACCTCTTACACCAATCTTCAGGGCAGGAACAGTGAGTGATTCTTAAGTTCGGAATTACATTCGAACTTATAGATGGTACTATTTATACTAGTACTTATAATACTTAGTACATATATAATAAAAAATACAATTCTTGTGGGAGTTCGAATCCTACTGGAAACGTAGGTATTCATCGGAGGACTTTGGCCAATTAGTAGTAATGGCAACGACCTCGTGTGCAAAATCATACAATGTGCGGAGAATTTGGAATTAATTGAAGAACTCGTAATTTACCATTTTCGTGGGCGTTGAATCAAGTTCATGAGGGTTCAGAATATAATTTGACAAAGTTGAAAAGTTTGATTTATCAAAAAAATTACATATCTAGCTATACTATTTAAAAATGACTTTAATTTACTAACAATTTAACCTTACACCCTAAAATACCTAGATCCTCTAATTAAATCTCATCATTATGTTGTAACATTTATTACTACAATCATTGAATTATAAATCTATGCATAGAATTAATTTACACTGAAAAATTAACACCTAAAGTCAAGATTTTCTATAACATCAATTGACACAAGTAATAATAATAATATACTTAGTACACTTAAGTTATCAACAATTTTTAACGCACCTAGCGAACACTTGAAATGCACGTGCTTGTTGGGCATGCACGTTGCATGCACGAATACGCAAGTTGTCATATGATTGTTTTACTCTAAAAATCATGCTAAAATCAAATTAATTGAGTAATCCCACTCACTTTTTTCTTCTTTTTTATCTCATCTACCCCATAAAAACTCTGATAAAAACAAAATAATAATAATAATAATAATAATAATCAACGGATGCAATTAACTTTTAAAGCTTTTTCAATACACTCTTGAATTGTACTAGATGCAAAAAAAATACAAACATTGGTCAAGAGTCAAGACATTAGAATTTTTAATAAAATAATAAAGAAATATTGGGTTGCATACTAGTAAAAAGCTTGGAGGCTAAGCCAAGTTAGAGTTAGCCATGACATAGGGGGTTAGTGAAGGTTGGGAAAGTGCAATAATTACATCAGCGGTGGCGATATCAAAGTTTAAGGTAGTCAAATGTCAATACTCACTACCTAGGGAGGGTTAATGTTTGTCTGCTTCAACACACTACAAATTGACTTCAACATAAAATACACTGAATTTGAATATTCTTAACTACTCCTTTAATTTTCCCTGTTTTTTCCAACACACACACACACACACACATATTTCTTCCAATTTTAAAGGAAAATTTCAATTATTTTAAGATATATTTATGCCCAAATGTATTTTATTTAATTTCATGTAATTAAAGCAACTTTCATAACCTATCTTTAGTATTTTATTAATATGCATAGTTATTTGAATCAGTCGATTATGTTTCATTGTTAGTCAATATTAAGATGAAGTCGTGTTATTTAAAACAAGTCGCAGTCAAGATAAGTAATATTATCTTAAGTTAATTATATAATAACTTAATTATTTTACGATAAACAACTCATGACGAAGTGAATTTCTGCATTTGATATCCTATTTGACACGAACATGATTATATATAGAATCGGGTTCAATAATTCGGTTAGAACGTGTAGACTACTCTCATACGCCAACCTATGATGGTCAATGACTAGAAATTAAAGAAAATGTAAAAATGTGATGATATTTTTGTAATTACAGTGGTGCATTTGAAAACACCTGATAGTGCATCTGCAGATAACTAATAATACACTTATATACACACATGATCGTAATTACATAAATATCATTACTTTTTTTTTTAAATTTTCAATCTGAACTAATGAGATTAATTTACACGTTATCATAGAACTACTCATTCTCATCTGATTATATATAAATGTATAGTTGCTTAACATAAACTCATTTGGGTAATTTCATCCCAATTTAAAAGAAATGACAAAGAATGTAAAGTGTCATAATAATTCCAATTTGTATATAATTTCGTCGCTAAAAGTCCAATCCACGTGCCACCCCGCCCCCCAACCCCACCCACCCTGGCCTCCGCAGCCTCTATGCCCTCACCACTAACATAACTTCTTCATCCTTTGTGTATGTGTATATATAGGAACATGTATCTCTCTACAACTCCTCGTAAAGGAAGCTAGGAAAGCAACGTGTATACCTTCAAGCGAGAAGAAGAACTCTCAGAAAAGGAAAGAAACCCAGAATAGGAAGTGAAAGAGAAAAGGCATATCAGATTGCTGTGGGAATTTCTTTATCCAATCCCATTGTATTTTTGTTGGTTCCCAAGATTTTACTGCGGAAAAGGTAAAGCTTTTATCTTTTTTTGCTATTTGGTCTCCTTTTTCATGTCTTGTTAGCTTTTCATCTATCTATGCCACTTTCTGTCCTGGCCTCATGGGCACACTGTGGTGGTGATTAGTGAATTTGGATGAAATCATGAAATGATTTCTGGGTTTGTATTTTTTTTTTCTGGAAATCTTGTTGTTTTGGATAGTTCTCTGAGAAATGGGTTTCTGGGTGCTGAAAATGGGTGTTTTTGAATGGCTGTGATTTGATAGTTTTGGTTGTTTAGATTGGAGTTTTGGTGACAATTCTGTTCATATAGAGATTGTTTTATTCAGTGGAATAGTTATTTGATCCAATGGTTATTTCAGGATGTTGAAGCCTATTGTTTGTTTTCTACCATTGATTCTGCCTTGTATAGTTTATGCAATGCCCTGTTACGTTGTTCTTAACTGTGAGACCTTCATCCAAAAGATTTTTTTTTTTTTCTTTTTCTTGTTGGGTCTGACTGTTTTCTGGTGATTAGTTCATGGCCAAAGAATCAAGACATTGGAGAATATTGGTTTTAGGTTTTAGGCTTTTAGCATATGACTGAATATTTGAATGTTCTTGATAGGGATATATGTTAGAGGTTCCTAGTTTGACACTTTCAATGGTTATGTTCAAGTAAAAGTCTAAAAAGCTTTGATCTTTGACAGGTTCCCAGGTATCAGAAACTGATTGAGATCTGTTCTGAAATCGTATGGGGTTATTGTTTTCGTGTCCATTCGCCGCTTACAATGACATAGAGAATGGCCTCCAATCTGTCATTGTAAAGTCCATAAACTTTGGAGGAGATGAGCAGAAGACTGTATTGCGATCTGTTAGCTTTAAAGGCCAAAACTCGGAGCCAACAATATTGCAATCGGATGGCTCTGGCAAGATGTTGGTAGAGAAGACGGTTAGCTTTAACGCTAGAGATGGCTTGATGATAAGCAATGTGTGTGTTAAACCTCGATTGGAGGATGAATTCAAGTCTGTGGCAATTGGGGTGGAGAAGAACACTGAGATGGGGACTCCAAAATCGCCCGTTGTGTATACGAGCAACCCCAAGCACGAGGCTGCAATAAAGTTGCAGAAAGTGTACAAGAGCTTTCGAACGAGGAGAAAGCTAGCGGATTGTGCAGTGCTGATCGAGCAGAGCTGGTGGAAGCTATTGGACTTTGCAGAGCTCAAGCATAGCTCGATTTCGTTTTTTGATCTCGAGAAACATGAGTCTGCCATTTCTCGTTGGTCACGAGCAAGAACTAGAGCTGCCAAGGTATATTATAGCTTTATTTCGATGTATTATTGCCTCCATTGTGATTGATTTTTCGATGTTTTGTAACGAGCTATTGCTTATTTATGCAGGTGGGTAAAGGCTTATCGAAAAATGGCAAAGCCCAGAAACTCGCGTTACAACATTGGCTCGAAGCTGTAAGTCTTTTCTGCATCTTAATTTCGTGCCTTCCTTCCCTGTTCCCGCTAGAATATATGTATTGTTGGATTTGTTTCTGATTTGAAGAATTTTTTCTTGTTAAACAGATTGACCCGAGACATCGTTATGGACACAACCTCCATTTCTATTATGTCCAGTGGTTGCATTCTCAGAGCAACGAGCCCTTCTTCTACTGGTAAATATCTCGATAGCATTAAGATTTTCACTTCTTTGTGAGAAAAGAACATAAAAACTGATTTCCCATTTTTCTCCACCGATGCAGGTTAGATATAGGCGAGGGGAAGGAAGTTAATCTCGTTGATAAATGCCCGCGGTGGAAGCTTCAGCAACAGTGCATTAAGTACCTCGGGCCGGTATGTATCAGTTTCACCAATTTTATTTTTGCTAAGATAAGATGCATTTGTAGCCACAAAAACGTTACTTATTGATAAGTTCTTTATTAGATGGAGCGAAAGGCGTATGAAGTTGTAGTGGAAGACGGGAAGTTCTTGTACAAGCAAACGGGAGAGCTTCTCGACACGGGTGATTTAAAAGGCGCGAAGTGGATCTTTGTCCTCAGTACCTCAAGAACCATGTACGTGGGGAAGAAAAAGAAAGGCTCGTTTCAGCACTCGAGCTTCTTGGCTGGAGGAGCTACACTGGCTGCTGGGAGGATAGTTGTCGAAGATGGAACATTGAAGGTATTGTTATTATACAAATCGAGAAATCGAGACCTCCTTTTTTCAATTTGGACGTTTTCAGTGAAATAACTATCATTCGTTTCAACTTATAGCTGACAAATATGTTTCTTTGGCTAATTTCCAACAGGCTGTTTGGCCACATAGCGGGCATTATCGTCCCACACCAGAAAATTTCCAAGACTTCATCTCGTTCCTCAAGGAAAACAATGTCGATCTCACTGATGTTAAGGTAGGCCAGAAACTAAATAGATATGATTATATCCCTTTATTGCTTCGATTCTAGCTGAATAGTTACTAATTTTCGCGTTTTTATAAATTCAGCTCGACTGTACTGATGAGGAAGAATCCATTGTCATGAAGAGTGGAGGACACTCGAGAAAAATCTCCTCCGGAGATGATCTTCCCGAAAACGGTTGTTTAGAAACCGAAGAGATTGATGTTGAAGACTCGACTTTAGTGCAAAACGAGGCGAAAGAAAAAGAAAGTGCTGCTGCAGTAGAGTTGCCTAAATCAAGTGTGCCACCCGGTTTTAGTCACAAATTGACGAATCTTGAAATTCCCAGCAAGGACGATTTCTTGGAGAAGCTAAAGAGTGAAAGTCTCACTAGGCCTAATTCAAACGCCTTATTGGAATCGCCCTTGGATGGATACGAATCAACAGAAGAAGTGTTTCCTTTCGAGCAAGACCACGGGGAGCTAAACGTCTTCGTTGGTGAAGAAAGCAAGGAAGAAACAATCCCGGAAGAGTCAATTCTGCAAAGGATTAACTCACACAAAGAAGCAAAATCGTATCAGCTAGGAAACCAACTCTCGTGCAAATGGAGCACCGGGGCAGGACCGAGAATAGGTTGCGTGAGGGACTACCCCTCACAGCTGCAATCCCACGCTCTCGAGGAAGTTAGCTTGTCTCCTAGAAGCGCTCACCGCTTAAGGCGGGAATTCCCTTCAAGGGCATCTACTCCTACGAGTTTAAACCGAGAAATGCAGCTGCCTTGTAGCCTATCTCCTCTCGAGACGAGGAATCGGCCTCAGAAATTGCAATGCCTCTCCAGAAGGCATTCCTCCCCATTGCGTAAAGAGGCGCTAGTAACTCAAAGCGCTTCGTGATCTATGAAACGCGTTTTTTTGATTAGTTCATTCTTTTGTGTGAATAGAAAAAATGACATTGAAATTCTGACATTCTTTTCTATAGGGGAATTCTTTGATTGTTTTTTCTATTCCTTCTGTACATAGCTTTTGTCACAGATGAAAGTTGTAAAATTTTGCTAGCTTTAGCACCCATGAAAAGGGGAAAGAAATGAAAATTTCCACATTTTTTAATTGAAATTATTTTTTCCTCAGTTTCTGTTCTTGCAATGGTGTGCACAGGAAGTTTGGATCTTTACTTCCGCAAAACTCTATCTGTTGTCTGTTTTTTCAAGTGTTCTTTGCAACCTAGTTTAAGATGACTTCTTAGGATTATTAGTTTATGATTTGGTCTGTTTAACATTGGATAAGCATGACATTGACTACTTTTATTAATTACAAATCCAATATTAGTCTTTTTCTTAATTTTTTTTTGGATGGTGATGGAATATGTAGCAATTATCCAATGGTGTGCACTAGGTAAATTTGCTCTACTATCCAATGGTGTGCACTATGTAAATTTGCTCCAGTGTAATAACTCACAAACCACACATGAGAGATAAACCACAATAGGAAGACCATGTACGACTGGCTCGACTAAGAGGCTAATGTCGTAATGACAAAAATCAAACTCGTGATTGAGAATCTTTTGCTTAATCTACTTGTTATATTTCCAAATGTTATCATCTTCTGTAAAAATAAAATATATTATGGTAGCTGATACCTTAACCAAGTTGGTTGGGCGCGGTTGACTTGATAACCACAAGGTTCTAAGTTCGACTACCGAAATTGTCAATTGGTTTTTTCGGTTTGGGCCGATCAGCTATGAACAACTTAGGATGATTTACCTTCACGTGTATGTAGCCCTCTGCTGGCTAGGGTCACAAGGGGCGTATTGGAGTTTCCTTCATCACCTAAATAAAATTAAATATGCTTCGAAAAAGAATGACGGGGTGAGTAAAGCATGGTTGTTATGCAAGGTCACATTCTTGTCAACACCAATCCGTCACATAGGTAAGGTAATTCAATTCCTTCTGGAGCAAGATTCTAAAACCGAGTAATGGACTGAGTCTGATTTATAATAATTCTCTATGGAGTCATAGGAAAGTTGCCAATACAGATTGGATAAGCATAAACCATAAACTATACTGCAAAATTTACATGTTACAAATTCTTGGTTTCATGACTTTTACAGATCAAAAGTTTTCATCACTATTCAATAAGATGCAATTAAGGTTCTTCTCATGTATGTTTCAGAAACCACCATTTGCCAACATGTTTGAAACATGGTATGCACATGTGAAGCTGGATCAAGATTCACAAGAACAGGTTAATAATTCCACAATGCTGTGGATGATTTCTGCTGTTTCTCACCTTTGAAGCAATCAGATGTTAAAAAGTCTGACATGAGGAAAAGTGGGTACATGTTGGATTAAGGAATTGTACCATGTTGTACTATGTTGTATTTAAATTGTACTGCTTATCTATTTTTTAAATGAATTTAATAGTTTAAGACAATTGGTAAGCATGTCACTAATATAACTGTTACTAAAAAGTAAAAGCACACAAACATATATAAAAGCTCGAGCTACCGTGAAAATCACACTTAGGTGAGAACCTGCGAACTAGTGTATGAGTGCACACAATTTACTACAGTACATGAATACACCGCAACTACCCTTAGACATATTTAGATGGTTCATTTGTATGGTTGATTGTGTGCACTCATGCAGTTATCATGTTCCCACTTAAGGCATAATTTTCATATCAACGTTAGTGTGTATATATATATATATATATATATATATATATATTATGATTGATCCAAACTCTTCCAAGTGGTTCCAATAATTCCTGTTTCATTGTAAGGGCAACATCATGTTCTGTTTCTTTGTTTTCACCATTTATTTATTGGATTCTGATTATTTGTTTTTTTTGTATATTTTTGCCTTGCTGGCCTGTAAAGTTCATGTTTTCTTGGAATTGCAAACCTATTAGCGCCCATAATTGGTTGCATTTCTTGAATTTCTTTAACCTCCAATTGCATTATTTTTTTTAAATACCAATTCGGAAAAAAATAAAGAAATTAAAACCCCATACTTTTGCACAAAATGGGGTCCAAACAACTCCATTAATGTCAACCAATCAAAAAAAATGCAGTTTATCTCTCTTATATAATTTGCAAATTATGACTTATCATATGTATACTCTTAAATAATGATTGAGAATTTTTCTTATCATCAAAAATAAACAAAAGAAAATGGATTCCATTAAGCATAACAAAACAAAATGTGAAATCGTAGTTAACTAGTTTCAGGTTGCCAAAATGATTCACCATCTAATTTATAAAAAATAAAAAAATAAAAAAGTATTAATAGTATCAAATACAACCACATACTCACATATAATATTTCTTGTTGCAGAGTTTACTATTGAAATCACATCAATACTCAAATTAATAATATCTGAAATATTCTATACATAATTGTACGCATCTAGTAATATTTACATCATAGAAAAATTCATATTTTTAGTTTTTTTTAATAGAATCATTAATTGATATGATTTGTGAGTGTCATTTACCCATTGGGTGAGTAAGATTCTTGTGCATACAACATTGGGCACATAAGATTGATTCATATAATTTGCAGTGAGCCTTACAAACATTAATGGTCTTGATCTGTCAAATATTTTAGATCCAATCTAATCAAAGAAGTGTGCAAATATGACATTTGTACACTTAGGGTTGTGTTCCAGCTCAGTAGAGTTGCAATGTTCAAGAAATTGTCTTACTGTTACTTTAAGAAAGAGTATAAAATCTTAAATTTTTAATATCATATCTAGAAGTGGATATAATGATAGGTGAATCATCAATAAACTATAGTTGGAGAATCTAGCTAGGAAGATTTTATTTCTATTTAAATTTTGATTAGTTTTTCTATTGTATTGTTTTGTGTATGGACTAGGAGAAAAACTCGTAATCACTATTTGATGGTATATATCAAGTAAATCATGTTTATGTGTAATAGCCCACAAATGACACATAAAGGTAAATTACATTGGGACGACCTTGTCTGCCAGCTCAACCGAGAGAGTATTAGAAAGTATTGTGTGTTATTTATTTACTTTTAGTAAAAAAATAAAAAGCTTTGCATTATAAAAATATCTGTCTCACCCCACTGAGACTCAAACTCATAACCTCTGATTTAGAAGAGTCACTTTATGACACTTAACCACAAGGTCTTTAACAAATATTATAAATATAGAATCTTTAAATGTAAAAACTTCGTGTGTTGAATCTATTATTATTATTATTATTATTATTTTATTTATTTATTTTTGACGTAGTACCAATAATTTGGAGGACAACAAATGCAAAAAGAAAACGCAAATTATATCGTGGACCGTGGTCCACAATGCATTGTGGACCGCGGTCCCAAAACGACGTCGTTTTGATTAATGAAAACAGACGGATGAATTCGCGTCACTCACTTTCTTTTCATATATACTGCACTTTCTTTTCATATATACTGCAATTACATTTCAACACAACTGCAGTTACCTTTCAACACAACTGCAGTTACTTTTTTATATAACTACAGTTTCATTCGATAATATAAAAACACAAAAGTGAAACTGTTATTCAGTATCTGTTCATATACACTGCAGTTACATTTCAACACAACTACAGTTACATTTTGATATAACTACAGTTCCATTCGATAATATCAAACACAAATGTGAAACTGTTATTCAGTATCTTTTCATAGACACTGCAGTTACATTTCAACACAACTACAGTTACTTTTTGATATAACTACAGTTTCATTCGATGATATCAAAACAAATGTAAGGCAATATCTTTTGGAATGAACTGTAGTGTCAATTACGGGGCTCCGTCTCCCACTTACTAAAACGACGTCGTTTTGGGACCGCGGTCCACAATGCATTGTGGACCGCGGTCCACGATATAAGAATTGAAAAGAAAACAGCTGTTTGATTGTCATTCATCCACATCTTAATCCTATACTTTCTTTATGTTTAGGGGACTGTGCATAACATCATCAACAACAACATTAAAATTTCAAAATTATTTGGTATGAACAATATAAAATAGTACTTGATCATGAACAAAAATAAAATATGGTGTTCCAGTGAAGGGAGAGCTGGCATTGATAGATCAATTAGTGTGCAACTTTTTGAATATAATCTGATTTGAAGTTTGCTCGTGTGCGGATTTGGCCACCAACTTCTGGATTTTCTTGAAAGATCAGATTGGACTTTCACAATCCAAATCCTATGAACTTAATTCAATTATTATTTTTTAATTAATTCTTTGTTTAGAGAGAAACCAGCGGTTCTTCGAATATGGTGGTTTCACCACGTTTAGTCATAAATTTCAAATTGATCATTCGTGTTCTTCTGACTTAAGGACTAAATGTTGTGAAACCACTGTACTCGGAGGATCTCATATGATATTAATTCTTATTTAAGGGTATGTACTGGTAAATTTGTTCGGGTGTAATAGTCTACAAACTACATATGATAGGTAAAGCGCACTAAAAAGATCTTGTGTAGTTGTGTGATTGACTCGACAAAGAGAACCATACAAAAGAGGTAAGTTGCATTGGGAAGGTACGAAGTGGGCTCAAATGTTAGACAAAAATCAAAAAAACTTTTAGTAAGGAAACCCCACACTCCCCTATCACCACCTCCAAAAGTATAAGTCAAAAAAATCAATTTGCACCACACATGCATATGAAGTACGTAGCATTCTAGAGTTATATTCATAATCCCATTACAGAATCTCTCCATTTGCACCAAAAACTTCCAAGAAAAGATCAAGGGTGAGCCCAATTTTCCAATAATGGATCATGGTTGATGGGGGTGATGGGCTAGTACAAGGCCCAGTAAGGAAATGGGCTTGTTCCAAACCCAATACCAAGTGAGCCTGGGAAGGGGCGCGATTTAAGAAATAGATGATTTTGTGCAATCATTATACCGTAAATCATTGACTGACATAATATTCATTTTTAATATATTGAGCATTCACTTTTAGTATATTGAATGTTCAATTTTAGACATACTATTTAAAAATAAACATTCAATATCTAAAAAAATAAACATTTATTAGTGACCCACGCTACAATGGGATCAAATCATCAATGCCTTTTGCCTCATCTAGTGAATGGAAACTGGAAATCTATAATCCTCTGCTAATGATTTGTTCCTGTTTGTCTGCCGATATAGAAATGTACAAATCTGACAAGACTAAACAAGACTGTTAAGGGTACAGGAAGTAACAACCTTAAACTTCTTGTCCTAAGACACATGTAAGAATATGAAGAAGTCACCATTCTTTAGCAGAAACACTGAAATGTCTGATTAACTGTCTGAACAATTGGGTTTAAAGCTTTTCATAGCACCCCTTTGGTGGAAAGTATTGTTTACAGAGAAAAGCTGCAAATAATTGCTAAACTGCAGTCCACAGTTTAGGGTACAATACCACAAACATAACAAGTTTTCACTCATTCTGTAGCTAATCTTTCAAAAGTATTATTGTATACAAATAGATCTCATGTTTAAGCGACTCAAACCCTTCTCACTTGAACTAACGTCTTATAGTTGTACTAACCATTTTAGTTTAGCTCCACCAAAATGTGAAGCTATTCATACAAAAGCTAATCAAATTAATCAAGTCCGAAGCTTAATTCAATATTCTTGCGAAGAAAATAAGTAATATTAGTCCGGTAAGAATCCTATTGAAATAGTGAAAAAATGAAATTCCGTTGCCGGGAATCGAACCCGGGTCTTTCGGGTGAGAGCCGAATATCCTAACCGACTAGACTACAACGGAATCCTGAATATTTACGCTGATCTAAGATATTTATTAATGAATAACTCCTTTTCTTCATGTGTTTAGTTTTTTTCTTTTATTTTTTCCGTTTTGATTTAGTATTTTTACTTTTTACAGAAGAGAGAACATTATGGGGACAGTAGTCGTTGAATATTAGCTCAACAAAGACATTTGTTAGGTGTCTTGTGTTTTGCTAATTAACCACCCTCTCTCCACCATGCTTACAACTTGATTATGAATTTGTGTGTGTTTATATATACACGAATGATCATTTTTTTCACAAGTGAAACTTGATAGCTAAATTATCAAACTTAATTTTAATCTTTTACGAGATAAATTTTTGCAATCACAGTCAAGACAATAAAATATTTAGAGAATAATTGATAAAATAACACCTAAATAACAATGCAAAATAAACAGTAAATACAAATAATTGAAGACCATCTCAATTTGCTTATTCAAAGAGGGATCAAAATCTGAAAAATGGTAGATCTTATACTCCTCCTCCTTCATTATTGTATTTTAGAACTCTCAATCTTGTAAGAATTTTAAATATTATATTCAAGTTTGGACTTGAGATATTTCAATGTGAATTTTAATTGCATGTTTGGTTCACAGAATAAGTTGTAACAAAATAATCATTTATAAGAATATGCATATTCTAGTTTTTTATAGTATTTGATAAGTTATTTTATTTTTTAGACCCGATAATAAGTTATTCTCCTTGGCAATGAAATAATTATTCCGGAAGACAATATTATACTATTTTTTGAGTTTTCATTAATATATTATTTTGGTTATACTTAATTTATTTTACCATATAATAATAATCATCATATTATTATTATTATTATGCTATTATGCAATAGGCGTCCTGGAGCATATGCATGATAAAAAAATTGAAGCGGGAAACCCATTTTTTGGGGAAAGAAGGCGGGCCAGGCGGCGACAGAACTCAGAATGAGCTGAAGAAATGCAAAAATTCCGTTGCCGGGAATCGAACCCGGGTCTTTCGGGTGAGAGCCGAATATCCTAACCGACTAGACTACAACGGATTTACGTTGGGTTTGCTGTTTTAGCATTTTTAATATGTGGTTATATATAAATATATTTGTTTTTATTTTTTAAATAAATATATTTGTTTTTATTTTTTAAATAAATATATTTGTTTTTATTTTTTAAATAAATATATTTGTTTTTATTTTTTAAATAAATATATTTGTTTTTATTTTTTAAATAAATATATTTGTTTTTATTTTTTAAATAAATATATTTGTTTTTATTTTTTAAATAAATATATTTGTTTTTATTTTTTAAATAAATATATTTGTTTTTATTTTTTAAATAAATATATTTGTTTTTATTTTTTAAATAAATATATTTGTTTTTATTTTTTAAATAAATATATTTGTTTTTATTTTTTAAATAAATATATTTGTTTTTATTTTTTAAATAAATATATTTGTTTTTATTTTTTAAATAAATATATTTGTTTTTATTTTTTAAATAAATATATTTGTTTTTATTTTTTAAATAAATATATTTGTTTTTATTTTTTAAATAAATATATTTGTTTTTATTTTTTAAATAAATATATTTGTTTTTATTTTTTAAATAAATATATTTGTTTTTATTTTTTAAATAAATATATTTGTTTTTATTTTTTAAATAAATATATTTGTTTTTATTTTTTAAATAAATATATTTGTTTTTATTTTTTAAATAAATATATTTGTTTTTATTTTTTAAATAAATATATTTGTTTTTATTTTTTAAATAAATATATTTGTTTTTATTTTTTAAATAAATATATTTGTTATTTATTTGGGTGGTAAAATATAAAAACCAATTTCAGTAATTGTACTGTACTACTCTGCAAATAATATTCCACCGGCACCCCCGCATCACAGCTAATCAAGTAATCATTCATTTCCTACCTTTTCCCTAATTTGCCCCACCACTACCAATAACAACTTTACCATTATTATCATTATTTTTTTTTTTACATAACCTTTGTATTCTCACCAATAAAAATAAAAATAATAATTTGAATGTTACAAGTTTGATTATTACTAACACCGTCTTAGTCGAATTCATATCATATAATATTTGTAGCGACGTTTATCTCTCTTGTGTCGTTTGTGAGTTTTCATTGTCAAAAAAAAATCACAAATACAAATATCTACGATATCAATAATACTTTATACAATTAGATATATCATATATGATTATATCAATAGTCCCTATGATGATAATAATACGTTGTACAACTAGGCATAACGTATTTAATTATACAAGATACAATTGATAATATTAAATAAAACAAGAATCAATATTTACATAAAAATGATGCTAAAATCTAGTAGATTAGTCGATAGGTTTTGATAAATTAGTTATTAAAATGTTACTTCTTCATTGATTATCCCTGAATTGATTAATCCATCACGAGTTAATAAAGAGTTTGCACAAGGATCAAGTATATACAGATAAAATAGAATAATTACATATTTCATAGTAAATAACTAAATATTATGTGATAATTTTTGTAGGAGAGCATAGCAATATAGAGTTCCATTAAAAACAGGGTTATGTATATTTATAGAGGTAATAAACGTAATTTTATCTATGACATATAATGATAAACGTATAGAAGTTATCTATAACTAAGGTAATTGAGTCTGAATCTATTTAGACTTCAAGTTATCGTATTCTATAACAAAAATAAATATGAAATAAATTTTGTTGTCCAACTATAATGCATAAAAATTCAATAAATAAAAAAATACAAACTCAATATTCAATTATAAAAAAAGTTACTTGTGCTACTCACGATTTATCACATTCAGTTACTATAGAACGCGAAGTTTTAGAATTTAAGATTAGTCAGATGTAAAGTAATTACTATAAGATGATATAGTAATTACTGAATAAAATTTGTTATGTGTAATTGCTTGCCATTCAAACTTGAATTACAAATTGAGAAATTGATAATTGATAAATAGTACAAAAAAATTTGCTAAACCCTGCGATTTGTGTTCCCACTTTTATAGAGTGTGCGCCCGCCCTCCCGCCCGCGTGCAAACCGCTATAAATTCATAGCGAAACACACACGAAACGGTGATTGTGTGTGTGAGAGAGAAAAACCGGAACCCGACGCCATCACCAATTCCCCCCATCTCTCTCTCTCTCTCTGTCTAATCATCTTCTTCTTCTCCGCGAAACCCTAGTTCTAGTTCTTCTGTCGCCATGGATGCCGGGTCGGCTCAGTTACAGCAAGCTCAACTCGCCGCAATCATGGGGCCGGACCCGGGGCCGTTCGAAACCCTAATCTCTCACCTCATGTCCTCCGCCAACGAGCAGAGATCCCAGGCCGAGTCTATCTTCAACCTCATCAAGCAGAACGATCCGAACTCGCTCGTGCTTAAGCTCGCCCATGTTCTCAGCTCCTCCGTGCACGTTGAAGCCCGCGCCATGGCGGCTATACTCCTCCGGAAGCTCCTCACCAGGGACGATTCCTACATCTGGCCGCGGCTATCCGCGTCGACTCAGTCCGGCATCAAATCCATGCTTCTAACCTGCATCCAGAAGGAGGAGGTTAAAACTATAATTAAGAAGCTCTGCGATACTATATCGGAGCTTGCCTCCTCGATTCTCCCTGAGAATCAGTGGCCTGAAATTCTACCGTTTATGTTCCAATGCGTAACCTCCGATTCGCCGAAGCTACAGGAGTCCGCGTTCCTGATTTTCGCTCAATTGGCACAGTACATAGGCGAGACTCTGGTCCCTTACATAAAGGATTTGCACTCGGTGTTTTTGCAGACACTGAATAATTCCCCCAGTTCGGATGTTAGGATCGCAGCTTTGAGTGCTGTCATCAATTTCATTCAGTGTTTAACGAGCTCCACTGATAGGGACCGGTTTCAGGATCTGTTGCCATCTATGATGAGGACGTTGACTGAGGCGCTGAATAGCAGCCAGGAGGCCACAGCACAGGAAGCTTTAGAATTGCTGATTGAATTGGCAGGGACTGAACCAAGGTTCTTGAGGAGGCAGCTGGTGGATGTTGTGGGCGCAATGCTTCAGATAGCTGAGGCTGATACTTTGGAGGAAGGGACTCGGCATCTGGCTATTGAGTTCGTAATTACTCTGGCAGAAGCAAGGGAGAGGGCCCCTGGGATGATGAGGAAGTTGCCTCAGTTCATTAGCAGACTGTTTGCAATTTTATTGAAGATGCTGCTAGATATTGATGATGAGCCTGCCTGGCATTCCGCAGAGGCTGAAGATGAGGATGCTGGTGAAACCAGTAATTACAGTGTTGGGCAGGAGTGTCTAGACCGTTTGTCCATAGCTCTAGGTGGGAATACCATTGTTCCTGTGGCCTCAGAGCAACTTCCTGCCTACTTGGCTGCCCCAGAGTGGCAGAAGCACCATGCAGCCCTCATTGCACTTGCCCAGATTGCTGAAGGCTGCTCAAAGGTAATATCATATGCTAATACATTTTATTGAACTGTTGAATTGCCAATTAGGTTTATTCAACATGCAATTTCTTCCATCAATGCCTCTACAGTATACTAATATACACTACTCATGTTCTCTAATTCTTGTTCTTAATGTAATTGCATATATATCTTCTAGCAAATTGTATTTACTTATTGAAAAAACGTGTTCTTTATTTCTGCTGGGCATCAAATTGTTACTTTTAATTAGAACAGTAATCAATGTATTCCTTATTGTCCTTAAATTGAATTTGATTTCAGCTAAGTATCAAACTGCAATGTTTTTATTAGAACCAGTTGGCCATTGGTCTATCCATGAATAGAATATTGGCCTTTTTTTGAGATTTGGTCTGCTTCTAGATAATTAAACTGAACACCACTACTGCTTTGCTTCTACAGGTGATGATTAAGAATTTGGAGCAAATAGTGACCATGGTTCTGAGTTCATTTCAAGATCCTCACCCACGAGTTAGATGGGCTGCTATCAATGCAATTGGTCAATTGTCTACTGACTTGGGTCCAGATTTGCAAGTTCAGTACCATAACCGAGTGTTGCCCTCACTAGCTGCATCTATGGATGACTTTCAGAATCCACGAGTACAGGTTTGTCCTTGTTAACCTTGGCCTATAATAACTATGTGGTTGTCTAAAGATGTACTCACTCTATCTATTCCCGATCAAAACCTTCTATTTTTTTTGCCCATTTAGGAAAGTCAAATTTTTTTTAAAAGCATCAATGCATGCAGTCAATCACTTCATTGACTTGTACCTTTTGTTATTATAATTTCAAATCCTTATCACACAAGCATCATAGATGGATGACATTGTAACATAAAATATCTCACTTTTTCTTATGTTGCAGTGCAAAGTTTAGGGTCTTCATTTTAATGATTTAATTTAATTTATTGTCAGTTTTTACTGTTTGTTACTCTTTGATATTAATATTACTGTTTTACTGTTAGATGGCTATTGTGCTAAGGGTGTGTTTGTGCTTATATTTAGAGCATTTTAGTGTTCATTGTGATCCTTGATCCTTCCAGGGTCTAATAGGATGTTGAGTTTAGGGTTTTAGGTAGAGTTTGGGAAGACACTTGGTAGCCATGTCTTTGCATCTATTCATGCTATTTCTACTTTTATTTTTTTGGTGGTTGAGTTATCAATCCATTTTCTTCAATCTATGTTTCTTGCTGGCTGGTTGCTGCTTTGCCATAATAGCTTTTCTGTGGAGATAATATAATGTAATATGATGCATACTGCTGCAGACTCCCCCCTCCCTTCCCTCCTTGTTTTCTTGGAATAAGATTCTTATTGAAAGGTAAAAAGGGTAGTGGGGTACCACCTGTCAACCAATGAGGGAGCATAATTAGGGAACTCCCCTTGTAACCACAGGTAAATGGTATGAGGTGTAGGTTTGTAAGTCTCTGAAATAGGCTTCTGCACCCCTTTGTATGAACATTGATCTCTCTCCTTCTGTCTTTCCAAATCACCTATAGGAGGCATATAGAAACCAAGTTCCATTCTTTGTTGCTATTTTGTATTGCTAAAATTCGTCCACCCAATAAGCCCATTTACAGTGAATAACCAAATGGAGGATTCCCAAGGACAGGATAAGATACCAACATTGTATTGTCTAGTTGCAATGAATAAGCTGTGGTTAGTTGTTTTCTTTTTACTGAGAGTTAAAGGACATTGCTAACATTTATGGTTTCCTTCCCCTCAAATTGTTACCTGTTAAAATTTCTTTGCTTATGGTGCTGCAGACTTTATTTACCCCTTTTTTTTTTTTAATAAAATAATGTTTTTCAATTTTATTGATAATTTTTCTGTGGTTAACTTTTGATAGTGCTACACTTGCCTATTTATCCCCGTATTTTGTTTCTTTTGCCTTTCTGATACTACATTCTACTGCCCGAAAAGTAGTTTGCTTTCATCTAAAAGTGGTGTAGAGTTTACTTAAACCAACAGGACCTGAAAATTTTTCATTTGCATTTAATTTACCTGGTCATTTGTTCACTCTTACTGCACAGGCACATGCTGCATCAGCTGTCCTTAACTTCAGTGAGAACTGCACTCCTGAAATTTTGACACCTTACTTGGATGGAATTGTCAGCAAACTGCTTGTACTTCTGCAGGTATTAAACTAGAAAATTGATCCATTTGGCTTGTTATTAATGATAGATAAAATAAACTGATTACTTCCTGACAATATAGAATGGCAAACAAATGGTGCAAGAAGGAGCGTTAACTGCATTGGCTTCTGTTGCTGATTCATCCCAGGTATCACAATGTTGGATTATATATTTATTCTTGATTATTATTGTTCAGAATTTTGGTTTGGATAATAATGTTAATAAACAATGTTCCAACAGGAGCACTTCCAAAAATATTATGATGCTGTAATGCCCTACTTGAAAACCATCCTTGTTAATGCAACTGACAAAGCCAATCGCATGCTTCGGGCCAAAGCCATGGAATGCATCAGCTTGGTTGGGATGGCTGTTGGAAAAGAGAAATTCAGGGATGATGCTAAGCAGGTATTCTGTGGATTCACTAATCTCTATATTCTCTGTATTCTGTCTGACACTGTACTCTGGAATTTGTTTATTAATTTATTTTAATCATGCATGCATGTTAATGTATCATTTCTATGTGAAAGGCTTTATCTGTATTCAGTAGATTAATACTCATGCCTATGGACTACTTGCATGTTCTATTTTCCTCCATTGACTTCTCACTTCCTGTTCAGCAGAAGTGGACATCCCTTTTATCTTGACTTTGTGTTGGTGCCAGAATGACATTTGCCAAAATGTACTAACCATCCATGTTTTTCTGTCTGTCTTTATTAAGGTCATGGAAGTGCTTATGTCATTACAAGGATCACAATTGGATAGCGACGACCCTACTACTAGCTACATGCTCCAAGTACTCTTTTATACCTTTGCTAAGAATTTTCTGTTGTTTCATAGGAGTTCTAACTTTATTGTATATTTTTCCTAATTTGCAATGGCTGTTAATTGTCTTAACCTTTATTAGGCATGGGCGAGGCTCTGCAAGTGCCTGGGACAAGATTTCCTTCCTTATATGAGTGTAGTCATGCCTCCTCTGCTTCAGTCTGCTCAACTTAAACCTGATGTGACTATAACCTCAGCTGATTCAGACAATGAAATTGATGATTCAGATGATGACAGGTCTGCTTCTAGTCTTGATGATTGTTCTGAACCCATGAGGTTTGGTCTGAATATATCAAAAGTCAAGCTAAACTTTAATGACTTTCAATGCTGATTTTTGTTGTGTATTTATGGCACTGTATCTTGCTTTAAATGTCAAACCATTTTCATTTCCAGTAGAAGCTGTCTCATATGTTGTCTGGAATAGTACATTGTATGGTTCTTTTGAAGTTATTGAACTCTTATCTTATATACATCCATTTGAATCTGAACATTTGTTAATGTTCTTGATCTCATTCTGTAAATCTGTAATAAACTTTTATATAACGTAGTGAAGTTTTTGTGATTGTACTAAGATTGTTAAATGCTACAGCATGGAGACAATCACTCTTGGGGATAAGAGAATAGGGATAAAAACAAGTGTTCTTGAGGAAAAAGCTACCGCCTGTAATATGCTATGTTGTTACGCTGATGAGTTGAAGGAAGGCTTTTACCCATGGATTGATCAGGTCAGTATTAATCCATCAATTGCCAATTTCTGATTTGTATGTTTTTTCAGTTTAATAAGAATTTCTGAAACATGGAACAGGTTGCTCCAACTTTAGTTCCACTTCTGAAATTCTACTTCCACGAGGAAGTTAGGAAAGCTGCCGTTTCAGGTGGGATCTGTAATCTTTTTGAAAAATATTACTCCACACCTTCTCTTTCCTCTATAATGCACCTGTTTGATACCATAACTGAATTGCTGTCTGTTTATAGCCATGCCACAGTTGTTACATTCTGCGAAGTTAGCAGTTGAGAAAGGGCTTGCTCAAGGCCGTAATGAGGCTTATGTCAAGCAGTTGTCAGACTATGTAGTACCAGCTCTTGTTGAAGCTTTGCATAAGGTGATGTTCAACTGTAGTTGCGTATAAGTTTAGAATTGCTTAAGCTTTAGATACTGATATTTTACTTGCAATTGCTTCCAGGAACCTGATACAGAAATATGTGCAAACATGTTGGACTCGTTGAATGAATGCTTGCAGGTTGGTCTACATCACAGAGATACTCTGGTTACTTTTCAAAAAAGGCTTACCATAATATGATATTGGTTATAGTATATAATTTTTTTTCGAATGTTATAATTAAATGCCCCTGTTGAGTTTGATTGCCAGTAAATGACGCCCTTACACATCCAAACTATATTTTGTGTGTTATGTTTTAAAACTTGAAGCTTTTTAAACTTGTGTTTTACGAATGCGCTAAGAGGTGTATGCAAGTGCCTTCTTTTACTCCTTAGAGTAGTATATTTTGCTTTTAAAAAAATGCTACGTATGCTATCACTCCAGTCTTTAATTTCTGATATTTAAAAATAGTTGGCAAATGGGATTATTCTTGGAAGTTTATGTTTTACATTGGTTGTATTCTCTAAAGAAATTAGAGTTTAACTTAGCCTAATAGTATGCTCTAGTTAGATCATTGTTTTTCTTTTTGTGGGGTTTTATTTGGACGAAGAGGATTCTTGTGATTTCTTCTTCCCCAACCGTTGTTCTTGTGAAAAAAGGGAAGATGACCCTTCATTTAAGCTGTTGATGCTAGTGTTCCTGCTTTTTCCTTGTAGGTAGCCGTCAATTGTTGTAGGTCTGGCATTCTTCTGCATTTATTGGCTTTTGATGACTTCATTTCAGTAACTCTTTTGGTTGTTTATTTCCAGATCTCTGGACCTCTCCTGGATGAAGCTCAGGTCCGAAGCATTGTGGATGAAATTAAGCAGGTTATAACTGCCAGTTCAAGTAGAAAAAGAGAGCGGGCAGAGAGAGAGAAAGCTGAAGATTTTGATGCAGAGGAGAGTGAATTGCTTAAAGAGGAAAATGAGCAAGAAGAAGAAGTTTTTGACCAAGTATGTTTAATGTGGTTTAACGTATAGTGACACATTATTATCAATACTTGCTGAAAGCTCTAGTGTCTACTTTTCTTAACTTCAATACATATTTTGGCACTAGGTTGGTGAAATCTTGGGTACATTGATCAAGACATTCAAGGCTGCTTTCTTGCCATTCTTTGATGAACTGTCATCTTATATAATGCCTATGTGGGTAAGTTGACCCAACAATAATGCATGCTAACTTTTTATTGTACATTAGAATTATTGTGACAGAAGTTACATAAGATGCATTAAGATCTCAAAGGTAATGGGACAATTTTCTCTATATCTGCTTATTTGTTTGCTTGCTAATAATGTAGGGCAAAGATAAAACTGCTGAAGAGAGACGCATAGCAATTTGCATCTTTGATGATGTTGCAGAGCAGTGTCGTGAAGCAGCTTTGAAGTATACATTCTATGCATATTTGTGTGATTTTGCTTGATCTAATGATAGTTACCCAAACGTAACAGCTTGTTTGTGTGTGATCCAGATACTATGATACATATCTCCCTTTTCTTTTGGAAGCATGCAATGATCAGAGTCCAGATGTCAGACAGGTTCGCAGAAGGCAATTCACTCAAATTCTTTAATGAGATTCTATATCATAGTTGGTTGTTAACACAAAAAATGCTATTTTCAGGCTGCGGTTTATGGACTTGGTGTGTGCGCGGAATTTGGTGGTTCAGTTTTCAAACCTCTTGTTGGAGGTACAATATAAAGATATTCTCACACATATGGTGATGGGAATCTATTTACCTTGTGTTGTGTTTCTTATATCTCTTTGGGGGTGGGAAAAATTGACATATGCTTTCTTAACATTTGGTTTGTGTTGTGTGCTAATGTAGAATCTCTGTCAAGACTTAATGCTGTGATAAAACATCCAAACGCTCTTCAACCTGAGAATGTAATGGCATACGACAATGCGGTCTCCGCACTGGGAAAGATATGCCAATTCCATCGTGAAAGTATTGACTCAGCTCAGGTAAATCATTTTGTCGTAATTTCAATGAATCATATATCTGGTTATTGGCTGCACTTTTAGGAATTGATTTAGGTCTTCTGAAGTTAATGTACTGATTTGTTGAATTGTTATTGAGCACAATACATGCTATAACAACCTGCTTTTGAATTTGACTGAACTTTCACGACAGGGCTTCACAGCTCATATTTCTCTATATGCTCTTATCCAAAATTCTTTAGATACTTTAAAATTTTAGAATAACATTATAATATGTGACTGCTGTGGAAGACATCCAGGTGTATAAGTTCTAGTGTCAAAGTGAGGGAGATGGGACAGTTTAGCTTTACTGTTATCATTGTGATCTGTTGTCCCTTTTGATGATATATTAGCTTATATTTATTGTTATCTTTTTGCTATCTGTTTTTCCAGGTTGTTCCAGCTTGGTTGCATTGCTTACCTATAAAAGGTGACTTGATTGAAGCAAAAGTTGTACATGACCAGCTGTGTTCAATGGTTGAAAGGTAATAGATTAGTCTCCATATTTTATCTGGAATGTCCTTGACTCAACACATACCTAGTGTTTCGTGTTACATTAAGTGACTATTATTCTAGTTTCTACTAGGTTCATTGTAGTAATAAATTGTGACTCAAATGTTACTAGTGCCTTCTTGTCTAAACAAAATCTCTCTTGCAGGTCTGATAGAGAGCTGTTGGGGCCCAACAATCAGTACCTTCCTAAGATTGTTTCAGTTTTTGCTGAGGTTTGTTCTCTTCCCGGTTACTAGCACATTTAGTTATTCTAAAGAGGTAGAAAATTTAGTTCCAACCCATAATTTTGAATCATCAACCTGCCATTCATCATTGGAAAATTTCTGCTTCTGTAGGTTTTATGTGCCGGTAAGGATCTTGCAACAGAGCAAACAGCCGGCCGAATGGTTAATCTGTTGAGGCAGCTTCAACAGACACTACCACCGGCAACCCTGGCATCAACATGGTCGTCCTTGCAGCCCCAGCAACAGATGGCACTGCAATCCATTCTATCATCATAAGTTTGTTATCGGAAGTGGGAACGAAGACCGGCTCTTCTCCACAGTGATGGCTGTGCCCCCTGTAGCTTGAGGTGAATCAATCAAATATTTGAAACATATTCTTTCTCATAAATGCCATTCGTTTGCACATGAGGTCTTGCACCATCAGCCTGGCTTCCGTTTTAAGCTTGAAAAGAATGCGAGCAAAAGATGTATACCTATTTTTGGTTGAATGTGTATATTTAAGAGTCGAGCCCTTGAGGAACATTGTGGTCTTGTGAGATTTATTTATTTTGCCCTTGTATTTTTGTCGAGGCTATGGGTTGTCAGGGAGGCAACTCTTGCCGCAGTTTTGTCCCGTCGGTCTTGTTCTTTTACATTTTGATTGTGACAGAACAAGGATTATAATTACTTCTTTTCTTTGTCATATTGGTTGTGATCTTTCGGGAACGTTACAAGTTGTTAGAGACATCTATTTTTCTTCAAATATATTATTATATATGTTTGTCAACGCTTTCCATTTCTTTTCTAAAAGTACAAGGCATGAATGGAGAAAATATTAAATGATTGAGAGTAAAACTATGGTCGTGTTAAGGTCCTATGTGCAATTTAAGTTATTTTTATCTTTGTGGTCTTTTGTTCAGAGAGTCACAAATCTGGTTTAACTCATTTTTTTTTTACTCACAGTGGTTAAGATTATTATTATTATTATTATTATTATTATATTTTGTAAATTAAAGAGTATTACTATTATTTGTGTTTTGTTCGAGATGATTATAACAATGTATACTTTTAGGTGGTTAATATATGAATAAATAAGATATTCATTTTGTTTTTATTATTTATAAGAATGTATGTTAAGGAGTATTGTTTTAGTATTATTTTATATAATATAATATTCAGTATTATTATAATTTGAAGTGTTTCATAAAAGAATATTTTCATTAAATGGTTAAATTTTTTTTACTAAAGTTACTTTTAACGAGATTTGAACTATTTGTCTAAAGTCATGTGATTTGTTACATGATTAAAACAACCGCAACATTGTTATTATTATCTTTTGGGGGGTTTATAGTGACAAGTAGGAAAGAAAAGAGGAAAAAAGAGGGTGAAAAAAAAAAGGTTGAAACAATTTTTTTTAAACAAAAAAACCTTACGTGCCCAGCTGGCAACTTTAGATTAATATATGATTTTTTTGTGAAGTAAAATAATGCTATAGTTTGTTATAACTTAGAATTATACAAAATAATTATTTATTTTGAATCATCTAAAGTCTGATAAAACTATTAATTCACAATTTCATTTTAGTTTTGTAGAGCAGATTGGGTAGAATGAATTATAAAAAACAATAATTTTATGATATTGGTTAAGTATAATCATGCATAATATATCTAATAAGTAATAACTGTACCAGATAAATTAGTATATTAATGATGATTCTCTTAATCAATATACTGTAAAAAATTTAAAATAAGATACTTTCGTAAGTTAGTAGCTGAATGCCTAAATTTTATCATATTTACAAATAAATAGAAAATATTCCGCCATTTGAGGGCATCTTTCAGCTAGACTAGCTTATCAGTTGGCTTACTAATCCAACAACCTTAACTGAAAGCTACTTGTCTAGTGAATTATGTCATATTTTGTCTTTGGTTGATTAATCAATGAGAGAGATTAGGTGGCCTATGTGAGTAGGGTTCTTATGAAAAGCAGCCTGCTTTTATAAGATTCTTTTCTTGAAAATTTTGTTTAATTTATCAGTTTTAGTGAGGTCTGATATGTCTCCAGGTGGCACAAGTATGGAGAAGAACTAACACACAAACAAAAGTGTTAATTATATTGATGAGAAAAAACAAAGAAAAAAATGCAGGCCTTCGTGATTACAACTTAGTTTTGTTGATATTAGAGCAACCCAATCGAGTTGGTCAAGTGACTTGATAATGACAGTTATGGGTAACTTAAACCAGTTTATTTCTTTACAATTGGATCCGTTAAGGTCTCGACTTAACCCAGAGTTAGCATAATGCACATTCAAGTAGTGGCTGCGAATTTTCATGTAAATCAATGTTTTATTGATATTGATGACAAGAGAAATATGTAGCTACTACCAAAGAGTTTGTACTGGGTAAACTCTGTTTCTGTGTAACTTGCAAATCACACACGAGAGGTATATCATATTTGGAAGATCCTGTGCGATGGGCTCGACCAAGAATTGAATTTGTAACATTTTTGTATAAGAATTGTGTTTTATTCACTTAGTAATCCTTTTATAACTGCAACTTAATTTTATGGTTGACCAAGTGGTGGAGCATTACAACTGTGATGCCTAGTAATCCCCACAAATAATTGACATTCTTTAATATGTAAAATAATAATAATGTTGATCTGGACTACATTTGACTTTTGTTAATTGGTCTCACTGCTAATAGAATTTGTGCTTTACCACCATTCTTTGTTTGTTTCATCATGTATTGGCTTGCATGTTTGTCAATTATTTGGTTTATTTTTCTCTGTTTTAATTTTTATTTTTTGATTGGATGATTATTATTATAATTCTTGATTCGGTGAATATATCAGTGTAAGAATTTTTGTTAATCTTAATCTCACGCGTTTTATAATATTCTTATTATTGGTATATGCATGACTATGAAATTTGCCACTATAGGTGCACGATATTTTTTTTTTCACTACTTTTGATCTTTTCGGTGAAGTCCTACTAAACTTTATCACATGATGACTTGTGAGTGACCAAAGTATATAGACAAAAATGTCCCACGAATATTGTATCGAGCTTCTATTATACCTACAAATAGATATACTTTTTAGAATTCTTGAACAATAGTAAGTAACTAATTCCTCCTTTTTTTTTTTTTTTTTTTTGAAGCGGAATAGCGCAAACATGTTTTCGGGGATACCTGTCACGTCTCACTTTATACGAAAGTATGTCATGTGAATTGACATTTTTGTCCAAAATATGTGGTTGCTCACACGTCACAAAATCTAATGAATTTCACTGAATTTTCACTAAAAAGGCTAAAAGCGGGAGAAAAAAGGTGACTCACAAGTCGACAACCTGAATTATCACACACAAAAAAGGAGAAAAAAAAGTAACAATTTTTGTCTCTAATTTATATGAAATAGTGATTTCAGTCTCTGATCTCAATTATTGACATGAGCATTATTACCCTGTTAATTCTTTTATAATGTGGTAGTTTTGGTTCCTTTTCCATGAAATGACGATTTTGTCTTCTTGATTTGTTAACAAAGACTTTAATGGTTTAGGATCACGTACGAATTTTAATTGACGTTCTAATTTGATATCTCTACATGTGCAATATATACAAAAGTGATAGGCTTTAACGGTTTTTATTGGCGAGAGATCAAAATCATCATCTTATGAAAAATTAGAAGGTCAATAATACATTAATACTCACTTAAACAATTAAGTGACTGAAATCACTAATTCATATAAATATAACGCGAACAACATTATTTTTCTTATTTTAAAAAAATGAAAAAGAAAGAAGAAAAATGAGAGGAGTCAGTAAGTGATTAAGCATGCCGTGCAGATATGCAACATTTGACAACAAACACAAATAAACAACTTTCCTAATATTGAGGTTGTATTGTTGATTACTTAATGATAACCAGTCATATGTCTCATGAAATGGTCCCATAAACCACTTTGATAATTCAGCCAACCACAAACAATCCAACAGAAATTTCAACTCACTCTTAGTCAAGTCTGTCACATGCACGGATCATCTTAATACACTTTACTTCTTGTTATGTGATTTGTGGACTATTACATAAAAATGAAATAATTACTCAATGTACAGTCTTAAGTAGTGATTGCATGTTTTCTTTGTAAAAGAAAAATAAAACTCAAATGTTTAACATTACAACCCAACAACTAAGCCACAAGACAAGCCTCCCATGAAGCTCTTAATTAGCTTTTTGACTATAAATAATGCCCTAATTGTCTCTCAATGCATTTATTTGAAGAAGATCAATCCAACTCTCACACAGCTCACTCTTCCACACCCTTAGCTTTACCTCTTTGCTCCATTCATCTCAATCCTCTGCCATGGACATCCATCTCGAGAAGCGGCGAAAGGGAGAGGGCAACGGAGCTACAAACACAAAGAGAAAGTTTGCAGAACCGGAGACCACTGAGACACATCCTCCAATTTATTCTCCTGCCAAGGCTGTAAGGCAAGTCAAAGATCTCGGCTTTGGAGTGCAAGCCTTCAAGAAGAGGAAGTCTAGGGAAACATTTCCACCAATTCACTCATCCCCCAACACGACTCTAGGGAAAACACAGGTGGGAGCGCTCGGGCCCGGGGTGCAGACCGTCAAGAAGAGGAAGTTCGTAGGGGTAAGGCAGAGGCCGTCGGGGAAATGGGTGGCGGAGATCAAGAACACAACACAAAAGATCAGAATGTGGTTGGGGACTTTTGACACAGCTGAGGAAGCTGCACAAGCCTATGATGAAGCTGCTTGTCTCCTCAGAGGATCCAACACAAGAACCAACTTCCTCAACCATATCCCTCCAAACCCAGCACTCTCCTTAAAGATCAGAAACCTCCTCACCCAAAAACAACAAAACCTTAACAAAACCAAAACCCCCAACAACCTTAACAAAACCCCAAAACCCCCTACTAATCCCCAAACTTTCCCCTCTCAGATCCTTGGAGATAATAATGCATACAAGCCTAACTTCATCCTAGGAGAATTGGGATATGATCATCACCCACAAACACCATTCCTCACGGATTTCGACACGTTTCTCGTGACCCAACACCAATCATCCTCCAGTACATATGAGACCCGCAGTCTGCAGATTCCTGAGCTAGAACAGATGAAGGTGGAGAGGCAGATATGTGGAGGATCAGTGTATGGCGCCATTAATGGAGTGAATGAGTATTGGGAGAATTCTTTAAGTGATGCTTTCTTGGATCTTCCCATGATATGTCAAATGTTTTGCCCAACTTAATTGACAAGTTTGTATATGGGATGAATTAGTTATCTAATTTCAAAAAATATGCAGATATCAGTGTATAGTAGTATGAAGGAAAAAAAGAGTAATATTCATGAAAATCACCTGACCAAGTATCAGGTCCATTAGTTCATTTTGGAGTTTGGACTAAGAGAGGTAGATATTTATGTAGTCTGAAAAAAAAAAAAAAAAAAAAAGAAAAGAAGAAGAAGGTAATTTTATGAAAATTAGGGGCACATGCCCTTCAATTAGATTTTAAGCTCTTTGAAGATAATGCACCCAGGTCATGGGTTCACTACTTATGAATCTTTTGCTATATAAGTCTCTTTTTTATTTATTTATTGATATATGGTATAATATTATAAAATTTAATTGAACTTGACGACTTTGTCGGGACCACGTCCACCATAAATTGAATATCGAAGTACAAGACGGGGTAGAAAAGTGTATGAGTTAGAGGTTAGGACCACAAGCCACTGGACTATGGAGGATTGAGTGAACCAAGGAATGATGTCTTAAGGAGGGAATAAGGGTGCCTATTTATAGTGCGGAGGGCTTTGCGGATGGTTGACAAATGTAACGACATCAGCTAGTCTTCAACCTTGCTCATGCACGTGTCCCCACTACCTGGATGTCATTGATCATCACACCTAAGTAGATGCACGTGTCCCCACTACCTAGATGTCATTGATAAGCACAACTAAGTAGAACATCCTGCCTTTTAATATATGAAATTTGAGTAGTTTGGGTGGTTGGTGTTTGTATTATTGAGTGGGAGGTTGTGGTTTGATGCCCCTGTAACACCTTTTATAATATTTTGCTCCAAAATTTTTTTTTCATCTCATTAGCAAGACTTATCCAATAAAATGACTCCTGGGGTCCCATGACCCCATCAAAACTAACAATGGGAAGTTGGGTTGGAAGTAAAAATGAAAGATTCAGTTATCTTAATATGATTCTCATATCATAAGATATTCATAGGAGTAAAATTTTCCTGGTACATATCATGGGTCTACTTAATCTCATGTCTCCCCCACTTCTGATTAAAAAAAATATTTAAATAAAAAAAAAACAACAAAAAGGTAATAATCTCAAGGCTGCATCCATTGACAATTGACAACATGTCGATTTGGTTATGCTAATTATTGCGTTATGATTATAATGATAACAATAATTATTATATACCTAATTCAAAATGTATTCAATCTTAATCATAAATTATTGGTTTCAATGAACTACAAAGTGTTGTATAAACATTTAACATAATTATTATTTAATCTTATCTATAAATATGCAATTGAGTGGTATAAGTCTACTTTAAGATATGATGAAGTTGGTTATACCTTTACGGTCGAGTGGTAAAAGCCTAATTTGAGTGTGTGTGTATTAATTTTTTTTTTATTAATGAAAAATTACAATACTTCGTTATAATCCGATTATGTGCAATTTTTTGCGAAACTCACCATATGATCTTATCAATACAGGATTACAATGAAGTAAATCAGTAAAAAGGAAAAAGACTATAAAGAGCTAATGAGGTAAGCCAACCTAGATTGTTTATATAAGAAAGTAAGCAAACAGTTCATACATAGAATCAAATTTTGATCCTTGTGCGTAAGCAAAATCTAGCCTATGTGTTCAGATGAATAACCATGATTTACATCGTCTCTGATGCTCTGTCAGATCGGAGTGTGATGGTTCTTGGGATTGAGATTCAACCTTTTGGGTTTTGGGAAGAATAGAATCAAATTTAAAACTTTATGATCAACAAATTAATTATTCGACCAATTTGATTGGAGTTATCTCGTATATTTTTTTTTTTCAAACTATATTTATAGTCAAAATTAATGCGTGGCAAATTTTGGTGACATTAGTCGTCACATAATAAATGAGTCCCAATATGAAAACTCTAACTAGATAATGATACAGAAGTCTCATACCATGAAAGTTCTCGAGAGTTGTATCACATATTTTATTCTGTGTTTATTTTTAGAAAGTGACCCAGTATGTTATCAAGAATACAATTAATATGCTCGAAATGAGTGATTGAATCGATGAAACATAATTCTCGTATTAAAAGATTATGTGATTAATTTTTATCAACTCTTTCTAGGTCAAACCTGTTATATATGCTTTTATTATAAACATGAGCAGAGTTTACTCAATGCACACCATTGAATAGTTGTTACGAGTTTTCCTTATCATCAAAAAAAAAAATATCAGACATGATTTTCGTACACAAATATTATGATTTTAGTTCCACGTACAGATTTCTCTTGTTACTATTATGATGTGAGATCATCTTAAAAAAGTATTATACGTTTGGCGTGAAATTGGTACACAAAAATTTTTAACACATAACACACTGAGAGTTCAAATTAAAACTTTATAATATTATGTTAATAATCTGACCAAGAGTTTTACCCATAAATTTGGTATATTTGTGATTGTTAGTCCACTAGAGAGGGGAACCGGAGAAAAAGGGGAGAAAAAAGGAAGGGGAGGAATACAAGTGGGATTACAGGAGTGAAAAGCATGAGACAGTTGAGAGGATGTGATGTATGTGGACAACGCAGGAACCTTAAACAAATGCCACGCCACCACCACAGTTTTAGCTTTCCCTTTCTTAAATAAAAAGAAGTTGATTTGAATCCAAACATACCTTCTCTCTTCTCTTCTCTTCCCCAAAACTCGAAACTGCAATTCTTTCTTTCAACCCAAATTCCCTCTCTCTTCCTCTCCTATTTGACTCCTCACTCCTCAGGACTCCTAAAAGCTTCAATCTTTTTCACTCCTAACCCCCTTCTATGCTCCAATACAACAATCAGGTGAACGTTTATCCTTCCCATTTTTTTACCCCAGTTTTTGTTTGTTGGGATTCTGTGTGTAAATAATGGGAATTTTGAGTTTTTATTTGAAAAGGGGTTTTGGGTTTTTGTTTTCTTCACATATTAGTTGATGATCATGGGTTTTCAGATTATTTATGATCATGTTAGTACTATGCTCTTAGTGGAATTCAATTCCTTGCCCTTAGCTTTCTTCTATGCTGTGTCAATAGAGATGAGTGTTAAAAAGTGTGCTTTAAATGTATTTGTCACCTGGGATTCCTGGGAATAGCTGAATTTGATGTCTTTAATGTTAGTGGTGGCAGTTTAATGATGTATTGAAGCATGCTGTGTTTTTCATTCTCTGCATAGTTTGGTAAAATTAAGGTTTTTGTCAACAATGTTTGATGTCTTTAATGTTAGTGGTGGCAGTTTAATGATGTATTGAAGCACATGCTGTGTTTTTCATTCTCTGCATAGTTTGGTAAAATTAAGGTTTTGAATTGATGATTGAACTTAGGAATTGCTTTGGCTTCCCATTTGTGGCTTTTGGTTTGGTGTATTGATCTATAGCAAAGTTGAAATAGGGATCTTTGGTGAGATTTATGATGGTTATGTAAGATGAATTAGGTGTTTCTAGTATTCAAAAAAATTAGGTGTTTCTATGTTGTTTTCAAAGAATTGTTTTCTTTTAACACTTTTGTGTGCTAAGATTAGGGGCAATAATATAAGATTAGCTCACTCGCTAGTTTGGACCAAATGTGGGGAATGCTTAAGGTTATTGCTAACGGGATTAAGGTATAACATTGGGAAGCTTCGGTGTAATAGTATTTTGCGCTGAAGGGGGTGCACATAAGCAGTACGGGTTGTCTGGGGTTTTAGTTGTGGTTAGCCTGTAGGACTCGGAGCTAGGAGGAATTGAGCTGAAAAATCATCAGAATCCCGGGAAAGAGATTTGTTTGATGATGTGTGTTTCCTTTTTTTTTTGTCCAAACGTTTTCTAAAAGAATAAAAGCAGAGCTTTTTTCTTCACTGAGTAAATAATAGTGTCGAGCTTTGAAGACTGATGTTGCTGTCTTCTTTCAAAAAAATTTTAGAAAATCTCATTGTAAGTTCTTATATTTGCATATGACTTCAATGCCGGAAGAACAGCCCCTTAGGACCACTATAATATGTTGCATTCATGTCATAATTATATTTAAGCTCGCACATTTCTCTGCTCCTTTCTTTCCCAATAGCCTGCTATTGCTCGTACTTTTCGGTCGGAATCTTATAGCCGCTTCCCTTTTTATCTTCCCGTTTTTCTCCTTTGTTTTGAATCATAAATCTGGCTATGATTTGCATTATTCATTTTCCTCGTTAATAAATTGACATAAAGTGCTTTCTAGTGATTTCAGAAGGTATTAGTGGCCATACGGTTCAAACTACACATTCTTAAATCATAGTTTCTATCATCGGTAACTCAGGGCTAAGACATGTCAGGTGGAGGAGAATCCCGAAAAATTTCGTGTGAAGATTTACAAATGGTAAGGTTGGCTTAGTAAGAAGAGGAACGATCATTTTAATATCAATGGTTACCCTTGTTATCGAGTTTTAAAGCAACTGATGCATTTAAAAAAAAAATGAACCTCAGAAAAATTTGGCCGATCAAAAACTGTGTTTTCTTTAGTTTCGAGCTTTGGATTGGCATATAGTGCTGTATATTCTCGTGATTAATTCTCTAGACTTATGAATTTGTTACTGCAGGTGCAAAATCGTATAGAGCGGTGTCTTCAGCACTACATGAGTCGGGACGAAGTTGTTAATACCCTCTTCGTTAGGGACAATATCGAGCCGAGATTTACTCAACTTAGTATGTTGTCTACTTTTCAATGCAGTCAAGCTTCATCCATTGTGATATTTTTAAAACATTGGCATACGGGAAAGATATCACGTTATATTTATGAGATTTTGTATCACCAGAGAATGAGAATCTCTCCTTTAAGACTTTTTTAGCAGGTTATATTTACGAGACTTTAAAAACTTTGTCATGTCATACATTAAAGCTAAAAATGAGAAACTAAGATAATTTTTCTGATTTTTGTTTTTTTTTCGTGTCTATTGTTTCCCCATATTGGTTTCTCTCGTTTCATGTCTATCCATGCTGTACTTTCATTTATTGTTGATAATCCGTTCTAACTGCCTGCTTCTTATCCAGTTTGGCAAAATCTTGTGGAACAAAACCAGGAATTTTTCGAGGCGTATTTCCAGTATTTGATGCTCAAGGATCAGATTTTGAAGTTCAATGAGTTGCTTTCGAAACAAGCGGCATTAATGCGTCAACCGGGACTGACCGCAATTCCGTCTTTACCTGTGTCTAATGGCTCTCATATTTCACCAAGTAAGGTTTAGGGCTTTTTTTTTCTCTTGATAAGTTTCTGTGGATGCCTGACCTACAAACTTTCAAGAATAATTTGTTAATGCGGGTATGGAATCTATATTTTTTGAAGTGTAGAAATTAAGGATTATCATCATCTACCCGCCCCCATTTTGTGAATAGCGTTCCTGATTAGTTCTAGAGCTAAAAGTTTAGTTAACGTAACTTTCTCACATTCACATGTCCTCTTGGCAGTATATCAGAACTCGAGATGCCATATTGCAGAAAACGTTGGAGCTTCGACGAATCCCGAGGAAATGCAGACTTCTGTCCCGACCAATTTGCCTAGCGCGTTTGGTAGTTGCGGCTCAACTCTTCACCCTTGCATACAACCGGTGGGTAATATGTCTGCTCAAAACGGGAAGGTTGATGTTAATCCTAACATGTTAGCTCACCCCTCGAACTTGGGAATGACTCGAAACAGGGAGGTTGATGTCAATCCGAACATGTTAGCTCACCCCTCGAGCGTGGGAATGACTCAAAACGGCCGGGAGGTTGATGTTAATCCAAACATGTTGTTAGCTCAACCCTCGAGCGTGGGGATTACATCAACAATGAACGGGAATTTGATCAAGTTGGAGCCTAGCTATAACAACCGATCTCCTTTCGATTTCGGCACGCACGGAAATTTGTTCGAGTCCTGTTCTGCCATGGGTGATACTCCTACGTCATTCAGTAGCGTCGAGTCTAATACGCAACACCATTGCGATGCTCTCTATGATGGCGACTCATCTTGGATACGTCAAACCTTCGGTTTTGACTTGACAGCTGAATTCTCTAATAATTCGGGTGCGTCAATCAAACGCGAAGTACATGTAGTAAGGCTAGAATTTGCGTGCTTGAAATTTCGGCTAATCGTAGTTGCCTTTCCTTACCGTTTCAGATCTACTAGAGAACTCCTATAATAGGCCTCCTTTTCTCGCCAACAATACGGGCAACTTGCTTGATTCCAACGGTAGGTGATCGATGCCACCCTCGTTTGTGTCTCGTTGTCTTTGCAGGATTACTCACGTTTTCTTCTCTTGCATGTTAGGGAATATCGAGCAGTTCAACAATTCATCGGGCTTGAGGTACGAAGGTTTCAGCAGTGATTGATCGTACGGTAAGCACAAACGTATAGAATAGTAAGGAAATAAACCGGAGAGATGGTAGAGGGTAGGTAGTAGGTAGGGGTATCAAAGCGGGCTGAAATCCACATGCCAACTCTGAATCACCATGTGGTGGAGCGGGTTAGGGCTGAAATTTTTCGGCCCGCGTTGGGGATTGACATTATGGCCTATTCCCCTCACCATATTGACCCGCTAGCCCACTTTGACACCCCTATAGTTGGTACGGGAAGTATTCGTGTTGTTTTGCTCAATGATTATTTAGGCGGGGAAATTTTGGTTATCACGACCTACCATCTCTCGAGTGACCGGGAGATATGACGATGACATGCCCCCTATACTATATAGCCGCGCGGTCACCATTTCCCCCCGTTTTTCTTGTTGCAGTTTGGCAGCGTGCTCCTAGTTCGAGTTCTTGTAAATCCTAGAAGGATCGAGGATCAAAGATAATTCGCTCTTAGGAATCGTGGGAAATTCGCGCAAAAAAAAGCTGTAAATGACAGCATGAGATGCAGCTGTATCATAATCCTTTGCCCATTGAAGGCTTTCTTTAGCTTAGAGATTGAGTTGACAGAGGCTGGTAGATAGGTGCAACAGATACAATGCAAGTTTATCATATGTAATAAAGTCTAAGGCTGCTTTCCATATTTTGATTTGATGTTTTTAATGTTAGTGTTTGGGGATGTGATGTTGCAGTTAACCTTATTTGTACTTCCCATGCTTTCTCTTTCATTTCCTTCTTCATATCAATTATAATATTCTTATTTTTAGGTGACAGGAAAAACCGTGCAATTAGTAGCTGAAGGTGTGCATGTAAACTTTCATTTTGTATATATAATAGCCTGCCTGTCAACTACATAGGATAGGTAAATTGTACTGGGAAGATTAGGTGTTTGTAAAAAATAAATTCATAAATTTTAGTATAAAAATTATGCTTCACCCGACCATCTTTTTTCTGGTTAATTATAATATTTTTGTCATGTTAGATTGTTAGGTAAGGGAATGTGTACAATGCTTGCCTTGTCACAATAGCACTGTCATATCTGGCATGAATATAGTTTGTGTACAAGATACAAATAGGTTGTTGGGAACATGTTTGATTGTCCATTTGAGTGGTTTTTTTTTCCTTCGGTAAAATTTATGTTTATTTTTAGAGAGTAAAACCCCCTTTTAGAGGATAAAAAATCCAACATGTTAAGATTATGTGCTGTGCATAACAGTTGAGCTTGCGATAGTAGTAATGAAAGGATAAACACTTCAACAACAAGACGACTCTGCTATTAGGTTGTCTCGTCTAATTAATTACCTTCCAAGACAAACATTATTTAAAGGCCTTTGAAACTAATAATGGAAAAGAGAAGAGGCATGTCCACATCCTCTGTCCTCCTCCTTCATCATTTAAGAACTCGACCTTGTAAACATTACAACGAGAAAAAATGATTTCTCTTTTATTTGGTTTAACCTTAAAAGCCTTAAAAGAGACATGGGTTGTTCTTTTTAGATTTTCATGCAAAAAATCTATCTTTCATTGTTGTTTGTTTAAATGTATAATCGTATAATTATTTTAAGAAACCTGATACTATGCACTTAATTTTACTACAAGTGAGTCCAAAACTCACATGTAAATCAAATTTGCCAACACCCTCTGCCACAGGGATCTTCTTAGTACCAGGGCCGGATTTTAGGGCGTGCAAGATGTGCGACCGCACAGGGCCTCAAAATTTTGGGGGCCCCTAGTCCAGTCTTGGCCTAATAGTTAGTATATGTATTTGTGAATATATTGGTTCAAAATTAGGTTTTTTTGCATTTTTCTCTTTGCAAATTTTTTCAATTCGCAGTTTATTTATACTTTGATAGGGTCTCACTTAGTTATTAGCACAGGGCCCCATAAATTAAAAAAAAAACCGGCCCTGCTTAGTACAACTTATCTTCAATAAAATTTACTCAATATACACTATCAAGATAATGAGTACAAGTTTCTATAATGCCTCATCATCCAGAAAAAATCTGTTCAAAAATTTAAACAAAAATTCAATGAATGATGTGATGGTAACAATTAAATAATAAATTTTTATATTCTTAGTTCATTACTAAGGAGTAATTGTTCTGTGGAAATTTTGTTGCATGTGGACCTCATAGTGTTCTCCGAACCAAAATGAAATCTAAACCATTACAACTCTATTTTATATTTCATGATGTGACAACAAGCTATTTTTTTTTTATAGGTGAAAGCCACAGCAGTTTTTATTTATTTATTTATTTACGGAAAAGTCTGAAACAACTACTTAAAAATATATATATGCCAACCCTCGATTGAAATAAGACTAGAACCTATAATTATTCGTTTAAAATGATAGCATTGATGACATCAAATTATAAGGTACAAATTAGTTTGGTTGGTGTGAGCGGTTGTGCATTTTTGTCCCTTAAAAAAGGTCGAGAGTTCAAACCTCCTTACTTTACCTCTTAATTCAGGACAATTAACATTTGTTTAAGACACCTCATGGTCAGATAAAAAAAAATTTATAAGGTACATGAACTTTGAAATCATGCATTTATATATTTTCCATTTATATGTACTAAAAATCATGTGTTTATATATTTTAATGTTAAAATTAAAACCATATTTTATAGCTTTGAAATCAAACAAATTCAGCTATTGGATTCTCCCCATGGACCATACTTTATTATTATATTTTATTGTGCCCCTACAATTATTATTATTATTTAAAAAAAAAAAAAAAACTTTAGTCATAGCCTCCACTAGACTTTAGAATTTGGGCCTCCACTACCCCTCTTGACTCATCACAATCAACTTTAAGCAGCCGCAGTCCTCAGAGCCGCTCTTTTTTATTTAGTTTATTTACATTTTACACGTGATACAATCAAATATTTATATTTCTATCCCCATTCAAATTCATCTATTTAGATTTTACTTTTTGTATGAATAAATATATTAATATTCTAAAAAAAAATCACTTTATGGTGATAACTCGAACACATAAAAAATTGTAAGACACATGTAACACATAATTTATTACTCGCTCCGTCCCATTTTATCTGTTCTACTTACTATTCACTGATTAAATCAACTTTTTTTTTGTTTTTTTTTTTTACGTATTTTTAAATTTTTTGTGTATGTTTTTTTTTTGAGTACTACTGACTCGGTTACAATGTAGTGTCTGTTTGTTTTTTTTTTTACTTATTTTTAAACTTTTTGTGTGTGTTTTTTTTTTGAGTACTACTGACTCGGTTACAATGTAGTGTCTGTTCATAGCTACTTTCTCAACCTACTGAAGCACAAATAGTCAACAGTTGCCGCCACTGAAGCTCGAACCCGTGTAAACTGGGACACCAGATGCCGCTAGAACACAAGGTCTTTGGCATTTTTTGTGTGTGTTTAATAGTACTTTTAGTATAGTTTCTAAATATATAAATTTTGTATATTAGTACTAAACCTAATATTATAAAAATTTGGATTAAAAATAACGTCAGTCAAGTCTCGTTAACGGAACCAAATACATAAAATGAGACAGAAATAGTAAAAAAATAAGAGAATTAATAGTGTGGTAGCGCCAAATTTTTATAATACAATAGGTATGATAATATGGTATGGTATACAAATTGAGTGTTTGAAATGTTTGCATTGAATAAAAATAGTAATATTCAAATCCACCAGTCTCTTAAATTGATAAATCTATTTTTAAAATTTATAAATAATTGGGTGAACATAATCATGACGACAATAACAAAAAACGGTTATGGATGTTGATTGATAACAACTGTAAGGGTATTTCTGGAAATGAGCAAGCCGTATTTTATTGTTTCATGGCTTAGTAAGCTGCGATTCTCGTAAGACGCACGCATTGAACAATTTAACTATTATAATGTTATAATTGCATGAACTATACCTTTGATGCCCCTAAAAATCGCTTAAATTTACATCAAAATGACAATGATTTCGTGGTCTAGTAATACGAAATGACTATTTTAAACAAAAAATTGTGAATTTATCAATATCTTTTTGGTCAAATTTGTTGCATAAAGTGTTTTTAGTACAACTTTTTTATATGAGTTATGAATTATTACGCATAAATGAAATTTATTTAAAAATAATTGTTACAAATTTTTCTCGCGTGATAAAATAAAAATTAAATTTACAATGAAATATCTCGTGAAGCATCGCCGCCAAGGTTACAGCCTTGGAGGGATTAAAAAATTATGGTGTCACGCCAAGATTGAATGTTGAATAAGGTGAAACTACGTGTTTGCCCCTTTGTGATCTACCAATCCTCAAAAGGAGTCATGACAAGCATGCTTGAGAAAATGATAAATGCCGCTAGCAAAATCTTTGGTTCAAGACTTGAAAATTCATCTACTACCTTAAAATTAATGATAAAGTATTTTGTAGTTATTTAAGATCTTATTAGACACGAGTAATGGCGTACGATTTTGATCGAAAAATATATATATAATTAGATCAAACAGGAAAAAAAAAAAGATAAGATTTTGTTATAATAAAGTTATGATCATAGAATTAATTAATGATTTATTTCTTCTAATGTTATTAGTATGCTTATTTTGATGGTTGGGCTATGCTTGGTAATTAATGTTCATGCCCCCACTATTCATATGTGACCATTATGGTCATAAATAATGCATTATATAATATTGTTAACTTTTTTACAACGTATCTAGCATGCACTTTTTACTAGGACCAAGCCTTCGGTGCTAGCCTACTAGGCTAATAACATTTATCAAGTTAATTATCGTAAGTCACTATTCGAGAACTAACCCAAAATACTTCATTTAGTATTCAAGACTAAATTGTAATGTCTTTAGATTATATTCAACATAAGTTACTAAGACTTATATTAGATCTACATATGAATTTTTCTCTTTTTCTTTCGATATAAATAAGGTGTATGATGAAATTAAAACATCATATCGTAACATTATAGCTACATTAAATCAAAAATTATTGAAAAGAAAAAGAAGGACAAATATTAAGCCAGCTATAATTTAAACTAATAAGTTGTCTTGAATGATTGATATTCTATGAGACGTAGCAAACTTGACAAACACATATGTCTCTATTTGAGAGCAAAATGAGGTTGAAATAGTTACAAGAACGACATTTAACCGATAAGATCGAAGCAGTTAAATTGCTCTCACCATATTTTTATTCATTCAACTATTTCTCTAACCGTAATTCACTCTATCACTTACTTACAAGTTATTCATTGTTCTAACCGCTCTAATCTCTCCGACCGAAAGGGTAGGGTCGTAAATACGTGCAAAATCAAGGGGGCAAAAGAGGAATTTAGACGTAGCTGCTGTCCGCACGCCTAACACCTACCACCTTGGGACGCCATTACCCACCATCTCTGCCACCCTGGAAGCACTGCTCACTGCGTGTATAAATTGTATATATAGATTCTCCCTTTTTGCTTTGTTTCCCTCGAGTACGCCACCGCGAGCTTTCTCTCTCTCTTTCTCTCTCTTCTAACATTCTCAGCTGTTTCTTGGAATCTCAGGAAAAATGGGAGAGGAGAAGCCCAAGCCCGTCGGCGGCGTCTGGCCCGCAGTCAAGCCCTTTGTTAATGGCGGTTGCTCCGGCATGCTCGCCACCTGCGTCATTCAACCCATCGACATGATCAAGGTATTTATTGTACTTTACGGATCCTTTGTTGTTACTGTTATGATCCCCAAAAAGAAAAAAAACCATCTTGATTTGTTTGAGAAGTGTTACATTGGAAGACTCTTCAGATTTCAGATCTCAGATCATCCTTAAAAAAAACCATTTTGGAGTTTGGGCTTTAGATATTTTTGGATCATATGATGTTTTTTTTTTTCCCATGAAATGTCTAAATTGCTGTAGAAATCATAGGACAGGCATCTTCTGGGCATTTCTAGCATTGGAAGTTCATAAAGCTTAGATCTTGTCATGGAATTGTTGGTTTTTACTTGTTAGTATTTTTTGTGTGGATTTGCATTAGCTACTGTGTAAAAATGATGCCTTTTTGAAAGACTGAATGTTCGTTTTTCTTTTTCATTTTTTGATTGGTAGGTGAGAATCCAATTGGGCCAGGGATCAGCTGGCGAGGTCACCAAGAATATGCTTAAAAATGAGGGCTTTGGTGCCTTTTACAAGGTTTGTATTTATGGAGCCTTTTACAAGAATATGCTCAGTGTTCCTTAGATCTAAGAGGATGTTCTAAGAATCATTAGTCAGAATTAAGGTAACATAAGCATGCTGGAGAATGGAGATAGCCATCTTATTCATCTGCAACAGGCACCAAAAGGAGCTCAAAACTTAGTACCTAAGATCTTGGAGACTAGAGAATGTTATTAGATGTTTATACTAGATAACTTTTAGATTGATTATGCATGTTCGAGTGATTTGATTGGTATAATGCCACAGTTGATGTGTCTGATTGCCTCGTCTCTCACCGAGTTTGTGTCTGATATTTGTGTTGCTTATGTTTAACATCAATTGTCATTGTTCTGTTCAACAGGGTTTGTCTGCTGGGCTTCTTAGACAGGCTACGTATACAACTGCCCGACTTGGAACCTTCAGGTGAAATTTTATGTTAATTAGAATTTGGCATAGTCACTTACTTTTTCTATTTCTACATATAAAAAAGTCAATATTATACTGTAGTTCCATGATCAAGAATCGTAATAACTGGGAACCTATATTACTAAGATCTTCCAAAACTCCCCTCGAGCTGTGCATTTTCTGTCACTTCTGATGATTGTAGATTTGATCCTTTGCCACATGTAAATTGGAAGATGAGTTGTTCTTGCTTTGATTGTTTGCCTCTTTAGCTTTCTCCCTCCTTCATCTGTCTTGTGTCTGTAAATATGAAAATCTGTTTTTGTGATTATCGAATCGTGGTACAATTTGATCTAAGGTTGTGAGAGTTATAATTAAGAGATAAAGCTTCTGTAATGTAATTGTCTATGTCATGATCTATTCTGTTTTGACTTACGTGCTGTAATTTGTTGGTCGATTCGTTCTTTTTTATTGTTTTTTCTATCTTGAGCAGTCTTTGGTGCTAGGGTCCCCAATTACATAAATTAGTTAGTTACAAAAACACGATATTTTTATCAAAAATGATTAATTTTGCCTGATTTGGCATTCTTGAACACTTGTTTGTTTGAGAACACTCCCCATTCTTGAACGATTACCCATTTATTTGTGTTTTTCTGCACGAGGGGAAGGGTTTATCCTCGTCTATTTTCTTTTGGGGTTTGGGATGGAATTAGTGACAGAGGAGCACAACAATAGCATTTTTTATGTTTTGTATTGAGCATCTGATAGTTCTCATAGGAGATTGATTGATTGATTTTTATTTTTATTTTTTCCCCTTTTTGTTTGCTTATTTGGTGGCTTTTCGCAATAGAATTTTGACGAACAAGGCTATTGAAGCCAATGATGGGAAGCCTTTGCCTCTATATCAGAAGGCGCTGTGTGGATTGACTGCGGGAGCAATTGGAGCCTGTGTGGGCAGTCCTGCTGATTTGGCACTCATCCGTATGCAGGCTGATGCGACCTTACCCGCCGCCCAGCGACGTAACTACACAAATGCCTTTCACGCACTGTATCGCATTACTGCTGATGAAGGAGTTTTGGCCCTTTGGAAGGGTGCTGGCCCGACTGTAGTGAGGGCAATGGCGCTTAACATGGGAATGCTCGCCTCTTATGACCAAAGTGTTGAGTTCTGTCGGGATTCTCTTGGCATGGGCGAGGCTGCCACAGTTCTAGGTAAGATAATTTGCACTTATACGCTTGTGATGCCATGCTTATGACAGTCCTAAAGGCTAAAACTCCCTTCTCCCGTCTATAAGCTAGAATATACTCCTTTCGTCCCATTTTGTTTTTCTGATTCGGTTAACGAGGTTTGACTTGAGTTATTTTTAATTCAATTTTTCATAATATTAAGTTTAATATTAGTATATAAAATTTATATATTTAGAAACTACATTAACAGTACTATTAAACACCCAAAAAATCAAATTTAAAAATAATTAAAAATTACTAAAGAAAATAAGCAATAAAGAAAGAGTTGGTTTGACCAAGAAATAGGGGATGAAAGTATGCAACTTGTTGGATTTCCTTTCACCACGAAATGCCAATTTTGTTTTAGCTTTTTGTTTATAATTTGTTTTGTGATTTGCAACTATAAGTTTCTCTTCGTTGATGTTTATGCCGTTTAGCCAGCAGTTTTCAGTAATAAGATTCCCGTTTTTCTTTCCAGGGGCTAGCGCAGTATCCGGATTCTTCGCTGCTGCTTGCAGTTTACCGTTCGACTACGTGAAAACGCAAATACAGAAGATGCAACCAGATGCCGCTGGGAAATATCCCTACACCGGTTCCATCGACTGTGCTATGAAAACCCTCAAGGCGGGAGGGCCTTTCAAGTTTTACACTGGATTCCCCGTATATTGCGTTAGAATTGCTCCTCATGTCATGGTACGCTACTCTTCCCCTCGAACTAGCTATTCCGGTTTTCACATTTCCTTATCTCTAAGCATCATGTTTTTTGCTCCTGCAGTTGACATGGATATTCCTCAACCAAATCCAGAAGGCCCAGAAGAACATCGGGTTGTAGATCCCTCGAAGCAAAGAAGACCACTCGAGTCGAGCCATGCCATGATAATAACATTGGCCGCGCCATACTAGTCTTTTTTTTTTTTTTTTTTTNCCATACTAGTCTTTTTTTTTTTTTTTTTTTGGTAATTTCACACTATTACAGCAAAAGGACTGCTTAAAGATTCTTGAATTGGATCATTTTTCTAGATTGATTTATGAACTTTTAGGGGTAGGGAGCTGGAATTTTTTGCATTTTCCCAAGGATTATTTGGGAGGATTACTTGCTGAGATTTTCCAGAGAATTTTTTTAGGAAAATAATTGATGTACTACTATTCTAAAGTGTGGTTGTAGGCTCACTGTTTTCTCTGCATCAATAAGGAACTTATGCTTTTATTTGCTCTTTTTATCCTTTTCTCTGTGTGTGTTTTTTTACTGCATTCTGCAGTTTTGTACTTTGGAGCTAATTCTTGCAAGGGTTAGAATACTCTTGTGTGAACTACGGTCCAAAATGATGTTGCTGAATTTTACGAGTTAGAATAATGTACATTATGTGTGAGAATAATGAAATTTGTTGGGTAAGATAATGCATATTATGAGTTAAAATAATGTATTTTATGAGTTAAAATAATGAAACTTCTGAGATAATATAATGTACATTATGTGTTAGAATAATGTATTTTATGTTTTAGAATAATTTACATTATAAAGTTATAAAAAAAAAAATTATAGCGGGTTATGTGAAAAAATGCGCAAAACGACGTCGTTTTAGGATTGTGGTTCACACAATAACTATTGAGCATTCAAGATAGACAAATATATGGACTTCCATGTAGTAAAATTTCCAGTACGTATTGTTGGACCGTATCTTAAATCTTATAAATTTGTTTCCTATGCCCATTATGAGATGAATCAAGTCAATATAATTTCGAAATTTAACACCAAACTGTACATATATGATATATGCACATTAGAAGCTTACACCATGTATTGCTAGACTATTCTATATCTTATGAATTTGTTTCCTATGCCCATTATGAGATAAATAAAGTCAATTTAATTTTAAAGCCCAACACCAATGTACAATATACGCAATATACAAGCTATATTACAATTTTTGGGTGATGGAGAAAATTGAGGTAAACCACACTATGAATGTTTGTGTGACTGATCGATTCAGAGAATGTTAATAATAATTGAATTCGTGACATTTTAGGTAAGAAAAAAATCATATTTTATCAACTTGATCACTTATTTCAAGGCAAAGTTATACTTCGTACTATATGCATATGGCTAGCATATAAAAGAAAAAAAAAAATACAACATACTCCCTCTGTCTATTTAATGTGTATGATTCAATTAACGGGCATTGACTGAAATTATTTTTAATTTAATTTTTCATAATATTAAGTTTCGTATTAGTATATAAAATTTATATATTTAAAAACTAATTATTAAAAATAAATTTTAAAAATACTAAAGAAATTAATAAAAATGAAATTATTAATTTGACTAATGAATGCTAATTATGACATGTAAAATGAGATAGAGAAAGTACAAGTTAACAATGCATTGGTTATATAAATTTTTTTTCCAATCAAATAATGCCATGTGTAATATTTTTTATTTTAATTTTCAATTAGATAATGCTACATCAGAAGAAAAATTTGTAAGAAAAATAAATGAGGATTACGTAGCATTACTAATCAGTGTAATAATAAAAAATTGAAAAAGCAAAAGATAGAGGGAAAAAAAAAAGAAAAACAAATACCCTAATTCTTTCACGCAGGTAGCACCGTACAACGTTGGTTGTTCTATAGCTCCTCTCTAAGGTGCCGTGGATGATGAACTGAATTACCTGAAGATCCTAGACCTAGGGGAAGAAACTCTGCACTGTATCTGTACGAGGTATCAAATCTCTTACTCGTACTCTCATTCATTTGTACACCATTTTTTTATTTATTTTATTTTTTTTATTTTTGGTTTTTTCATTTTTGACAGAGTTGACTAAATTCCTGTTGTTTCTCAACTTGTTGGTATGATTTTGGAGTGTCTTCTGGAATTGATTTTATCTTTCGTTTTCAAAATTTCGTCTTTATCTAGTGCCGGTTGAAATGGTTTATGGAGATTTGAAATTTTAGGGTTGGGATTAGAGTAACTGAATGAGCAGAGAAAATTCTGGAGATTTGTGTGTATCATCATATCCCAAGTGCTTGAATTGTGTTGTGCATTCCAAACTCTAGCTGCATTCACTTCAATTACCCACTTGTTCCTGTTAGGGTGCAACTTATCCATGAAATGATTATTCATCGTTAGAGATTGAGAATCTATCTCCTCAATACTTGGTCAAATGGATTGAACTGTTTCTGTAATTTGTTTGCAGTTCATATGTGCATACTGTAAGTGATTTTAGATGTCTTTTTGCATTTTTGCATGCTCTTATGCTCTCAGAGATTGAGAATCTATCTCCTCAATACTTGGTCAAATGGATTGAATTGTTTCTGTAATTTGTTTGCAGTTCATATGTGCACACTATAAGTGAGTTTAGATGTCTTTTTGCTTTTTTTTTTTTATGCTCTGGAATTTGATTAGTCCATTGTAAAATGCTTAATAAACACATGAAATTCATTGGTTTTCCATCAAGCAATGAATCTTATCTATCTGTTTACAATTACTGATGGTTGATTATAATTTATAATGTTTTTAGTTTCTTAGAACTAATCATTTATTTAATTCATTACTTTTCTAGTACTTAACATTGTTGTTGTCACGTGCACAATGGTTACAGCTAGACAAAATGTGACTTAGTACATTTATAATATTGATGGACTGTATGGATAAAATAAGTTATTGCCATGTGTGCATTAATTACAGCCAGATGAAAAGTGATCTTGCAGGGTGTGTCGAATGCCACCAAGAATAGACTTTCACTTACTATCTGCTTCCATCTTCATTTATATATTTATATATGATATACAATTACAAGGCTTGCTTTACCATGTTTACTAGTAGCATTAAAAATAAAAAAAAAAACTTTTCCTTTATGGCTTTATATGGTTTTTTCTTTGCACGTCAAAGAAATTATTGAGTTGATCAGTGTTGTAAAAAACCGCTTACTCAGAAGCAGCAAACAGAGGGAGTGCCTCTGTTTTCTTTTTTCTTTGGTGATGTTAGAATATAAAATAAACAATTTCTTCTGAGTAGTCAATAATAACCTGATGAAGAAATGAAGAATTGCTGTAATTTTCTTCAGCTTGAAATAGAATACTGATTGTAATTTTGTTTTGCAGCATGGTGCTCCTCATCGAATAAGAATAATAGATACACACACATGCACACCTATCATTTCTTAATATAATTGTCCATCCGATTTGGATTGATGGTACTTTGTTCGGGTCTTCTGTTTAATTTTAAACAAAACTATTTACCTATTGTTCATACTTTTTCATTTTATTGTCTTTTATATTTCTAGTAAAACCATTTAACTATGTTTTATAAATACAATTAATATTTTTTCTTTTCTATGCTTGCCATTTACTCAGTAAAGAAGCTTTTGCCTGTTGCCTGTGAAGATGTGCTCTGGGCTTTTGTTATAGGTCCTTTACTCTAAGATCCAAAGGTCTATGCATTTCTACATCAAGGGGATTCGACAGTTGTTCAGTGATGTGGACAAATGTGTTCAAGATTGTATGTTCCTTGCCTTATTAAATTTCTGTGAATCTCCTCTCTCTCTTTTTCAAAATAATTGCTGAATTTTGTATTTTTGTTTGGAATTCACACGCAGAAGCACTAAAAATGGCATTGAAAGAAAAGTTGCAGCTTTTTTTGAATACTCATATAATCCGTCTTATCTTCTAGTTGATTATCTATAAAACAAGCATAACTCATTTAAAACATTTGTTAAAATTCTAACCTTTTTATTTTGTCAAAGTCCTATCTCTTTCTCTTGAACATATAATATGACATCTCCTGCTTATGGATCGTTGCTGCTTTATTGCTACACTGTGTTTTACTGCATTAAATAGACAACTTGGATTTTACACTCTTGAATAAAGAACATGTTTTAATTTTTGATGTTTAACGGTTTAACCACACTCTGTTTATTTTTAAGAATGATTATCTTCAAGGGGCTTGATTTCTGAAGATATATTTTGAATGGCTTCCAGTGACCTTTATCATTGAATCACATACTTTTTCTCATCGTACTAGTGGCACTTCCATATCTTACTTAAAGAGTTGACGAGTTTATATATCTTCTTTTAGTGTTATAAAAGTTAACATCATGATGCTATCTTTTGTTATATTTGTGAACAGTTTGTAATATGCTCTAATATGTATGGTCTATGCAGGGTGGTTTACATCACATATCGTGGTTTCAGTTTCTTCCTAATGAATCTGAGCTCAATTCTCTGCCTGATAAGAGGTTAATATTTAAAAAAAGTTTGTCATCAAAATCTCTTTGCTTTTGCCTCTGTGTGTTTCTTTTATTTGGTTGCTCTCTAAATGGGTTATTTGTTTTTAGTTATAGTTCTATGTACTTGATATTGCTCTCAAAATTGTTTGTGTAGTGTGAAAGTTGATCAAAAAGCTGCTGCATCATGGCTTGTGCTCTCATCGCATCTACAGTTGCAGAAAGAAGGATTTCTGAGCACTTGGACCAATTCTTTTGTGGGACCGTGGGATCCGTCGCAGGGCCTTCACAATCCAGGTAAATAATATCAGCATAGTTGTTGGATTGATGCATCTTGTTTTTGTCCTCTAATGTCTGTCTGCTTGCTAATTGGCAGATGAAAAGATCAAGCTCTGGCTTTTTCTGCCTGGGCATTATTCGACTGTTGTTGAGAAGGCTCAGCCTGCTGTTTCCAGATTAAGAGGTATGTTTTTGACGTTACTCATTACTAGCTGATAATGAAGTGATTGTGTTGAAATTGAGTTGTTCTCTGTGAGATGGCAATATGGCATGCAACTTTGCTATTGCCCATTTGCACTTTTGGTGTTCAATGCACTTAGGTTGCACATCAGCTAGAACTCCTCTTTTTTTTTTTTTTTTAAATATAAATCTGGAACTCATTTAAATTTTATTGTAGTTCTTGCATCTGGACTCTGGGTGGCTCCTGGGGACTCGGAAGAAGTTGCTGCAGCTCTATCTCATGCCTTAAGGAACTGTGTGGAAAGGTTTAGTCTTGTACTTCCTGTTCTTTTTAAGTGTTTTGCCACTTATTTACTAAATGTGCTTTGAATTGGCAGAGCACTGAAAGCATTGTCCTACATGAGATATGGAGATGTATTTGCCAGATATTATCCATTTTCACATAATGAAGATTCATTGCGGTATGTTGGGAAACTTCATGTTCAGTTTTAACTTTCAATAACATGGTAGACTCAATTTTCTGTATCTTGGATTTGTCTACAACTTATCTTGAACTTACTGCTACAACTGGTTACTTTGTGTTGATGTCTTTGGTAGGAGAGGCCAGCCAGTGATTGAATTCTTCTTTACTTCTACAGAGGAGGCAGTGTTTGTGCATGCTGTAATATCTTCAAAGTTAGTTTAATCAGCTTCACTGAACTGATCATAGGCAAATCATTATTAGCATTACTAATAATTTATAATTGTTGCCATTTTTCTTTTGTTCAGACATGTACGAGCACTTGCAAGTGGTGACATTGAGAAAATATCAAAACGTTCATCACACTCTTCCGGAAACAGACTTCCAGGTTTTCCTTTGTGCTATTATATATTGTTACAGTGTTGCAAGCTGTTTTTTTTTTTTTTTTTTTTTCCCACATTTCCCCTTTCAATTGGTTACATTGAAGAGATTGGAAATGATTTTTGAGCTTTGTTAAGAGTCCCGCATTGATAAAATAAGAGAGAAAATATGGGTTTATAAGGCTATGGGTTAGACTAGCTAATTGGTTGGATTCAATCTTTTAGTGTGGTTTGGCCCATGTGCATTATAGCCCAATTGAGTGACCCTAGCCCAATCTAGTTTATAACAAGCTTGTAAGTATTTTAAGTGTCATTTATTGGGACAAGCATGAAGACTTCTTGACTATATGCATTAAGGGAAAATAGAGGAGAAAGATGCAAGAGCAAACTAGGCTCCATTACTGAAGCACAATCTCTGAAATATGTGTGCATATATATTTTTTATCTGTCTGCCTATATTTATGAGCTGCGCTTGGTTGAGAGTTAAGCAATAATGCTATACTAGTGTATTAGTGTGATTTTGGTCTTCCCCTTTCTCTAATATTCAAGAACAAAATATTAAAGATGCATTATCAAGTATTGTTGCAAAATATTCAGTTACCCAAAGAGAACCTTTAACAAATGCATGGTACATAACAGAAGAAAGAGCAACCTTTCCTAATTTCATTTCAAACCTCACTTTCAGAGTTACCCTAAAACCAGGAAACATTGCTGATAAGTTTCTAACCCATTGTTTCTTTCAAATTACTTGTAATCTTGCCATAGTCAAGTCCATACTTTGCAAACAAGATGCTCTTAGGTTTCAATCATTTTATTTTTTATTTTAAAATAAAGATGGCACTAATTGGTACCGGGGGGGTGCCACCTGTAGCACTGAGTCAAAGATAAAGAATACAAGGCTCTATACAGTAAAAAAAAAAAAGGAACAAAAGGCTCAAGTGCTTTTTGTTTTTTTTTTTTGTTTTGTTTTGTTTTGTTTTTCCCTCACTTGCATTTGGATAAATTTATTTCCATTCTTTGTTTTCACAGTTGTTGTATCACCTCATGGAATGCGTGGGAGGCTTACTGGATGTTGTCCAAGTGACCTTGTGAAGCAAGTATATCTCAGGTCTAATCTGAGACTTTAGCTATATGTTGATTTCTCTCTTCTATGCATGTTAATCCACATAGGCACATATCCTTTTGCATGTTGGAGCTTATGTTGATCATTCTTTTTACTATTGTTACCACCACCACCACCACTACTATAGAGTATTATTATTATTATTATTGTTATAATTGTTTATTTATTTTTAAACTTGCTTGAGCAGTTCTGGCAAGTGTACCTCTTCAAATGGGATTGTGGCTCTACCGTACCATGTATCTCAAGACTCTGGTTGTCAGCTGAGGGGACTGAACTACTTTGTTGAAGTTACCATTGGGTGTCCTGCCACGGGAACTGGCAAGACATTGAGACCACATTCAAATTCACAGAAAAGCCTCCCAGGCCATAATATGGCAGAATCCCAAGCAGTTGCCAAAGTTGGTCAGAGCAGGGCACCAGATATTTGTGAAAGAATGTTCATTTATCCTAGTGAGGCTGTTCTAGTTCCAGTCATGCAAACCGCCTATGCTAAATCATCTCTCAAAAGGTATTTGTATTATGCTATAATAGTCATAATTGCTAAAGTCTTACTATGGAGAATGGAGATTGGACCTACACTATGGATGATGTGATGCCGAATAAGCTTTCTGGCACTTATATATCTCACTTAATGATTAAAAATCATAGCTATGACAACTTTATGATTAGAGAAACAAAATTAAGAGATAGGGACTTGCAAAAATGAAGGACAATAAGTCCAGAAAACCAAACTAAAAAGAAAAATATCATAGTCATTTGAGATGAATCTACTCTACATATTAGTTTACCTTTTCTTTCTTCTTCATGCTTCAAATTTTACACCTTTAATTAGATGGTAAACAAATTGCATATCATAATTAGTGGATGGTGGGATTAGAAGCCATTATCTTAGGTTCTGTTTCATACACAGGAATCAATTCAGAATGGAATAACAAATCAGATGTCTAATTCCGTTCAGGTGTTCGATATGCTCATCATTTTCATCCTCTATTACATTGAAGGGATAGTGATTCCTGTAAAAGTAGGGATCATCAGTGTGTGTGTGTGTGTGTGTATAATAAGATCGAATAAATTTTGATTGATTAATGCCAATTCCCTTAACGTATTCTCTTTAACATTGATTCTGTTCAAACCTCACAAACATTATGGCTGTTTTTTTTTTTTTTTGAATACTATTGACTCTGTGACAATGTAGTATCTGTTCATACATACTTTCTCAACCTACTGAAGCACAAAGAGCCAACGCCCCCACTGGGGATCGAACCTGTGACCTCTCACTTGGGAGGGCCACAGCTATGCTGCTTGACCACAAGGTCTTTGGCACATTATGGCTGTTTAATTACATAAGTTTTCAAAATATCATTCTGCAGTTCAAGTTTGCTTTGTATATGTGGGCAACTAAAACTCTAAAAGCATCATTCTAAACTTTCAGATTCTGGCTACAAAACTGGATTGGGCCGTCATTGTCCGTTTCTTCCTCCTTCATACATTGGTACATCACTAAAGTCATATCTATCCTAAAGTTATAATATAAGATCTCTGTCCTTGCGATTTGTGCCTTATTTTCAGTTCTAACTTCAACAGTGACTCAAAGGGTAATTCAAGGGATGTATCTTGGATTGAATCAAATGGAGTTCGCACTCAGCACGGTTATCGTAGTAGCAGCAATAGCAACAATAGTAGTCTTAGTAGCATTAGCAGCTCTTCAAGTGACAGTGATTACAGGGCAGGTGATCTTGAAGCAGATGCTGATTCTTTAATGTGTAGGCAGTCTGGCTTATCTTCTTCAGATCAGTCACACAACGTTAGTCTTAAAACGGTATTACCTAAATTCATGAAGCAAAAATTATTGAAATTTTATTATCTCTACTATATATCAATAAGCATGTTTTGTGTTTTTCATGTTACCTTGTGTCTTTGCCTTTTGGAGTTACACTAACCGATAAAGAGATAGCTTCTTTTTATTTGGGCATTGCTCAAGTGTTTCTCTATGCTGCTATTCTGTACAATTATTATGTCTAGAACTGTAATTTTACCATGACTTTGATCAGCTTGTTTTACTTGTTCAGTATCAGCCTAGTGCTAGTGGTACCTTATAACTGCTGTAGTAAATACTGTTTCAAATAGGTTACCCTCGATCTCATCTTCCCTATCATTCTTGTGGTGGTACAGCGCTTGAGGTCCCTTCCCTTCGCCCTTTACCTTCGGGTTACTGAATTATTGTATGACTCAGCTAAGGTTCTCCTTAGAGCTGTTCTGCTAGTTTTCCTCTATTGTTTTTCAACTTTCTAAGTTATTTGGTGAAATGTGGTTTCAGCAATGTGACTGACATCTGAATACCAAATCAACTCTTCATAAGAAACTTGTATATAACTCGTCACTTATGTGGATGGTTACTGGTGGCAAATTTCTAATGAAGTCTAATCTTGTACTCTAATGTAGTGAACCTCAAAAAAACAAAAGGCTGAAATTGTTTTTGGTCTCTATATTCCTTGTCACTGGATTTGTTTAGTAATTCTGATGTGAGTTTACTAATTTTTAAGTCATCAGGTTCAGACTCTGCATTTCAACCTGTTAGCCCAACTAAACCGCAGCACGATCATGCTTCCACTAGGGTATCTGATATAGGTTTACAAACAAAGGCCTGGAGTACTAATTTGTTGGTTTCTAGGTTTTTATTTATAGTTAGAAAAAAAAACAAATTGTTTTATATTTTGTTGAACAGAAAATGAAGCCTCTACTGCTATTATTTCTTTTGGGACTAAAAAAAATCTTAATTGATGAATTTCAATAGGGAGTGAAGTTCTACTGGAGAAGAAATCCTTGAAAAGTTAAATGCATAAGAAGATTGACATACAAATAAAAATATAAAATTCCTTATCTTAATAGATTTCGAATGCAGGTCATAATTTGTGATTAAAAGTTGAAATTCAAGTGCTCATGCATCAAACCTAGATAACTTTTATCATGAATAAAATCAACAACGGGGTATCTCCTTAGTTGAGATTGACTAAGATATTGGCTTCTTTAGCAAAAAATATTTTTCCTCATCTTCAGGCCACTTTTATGTTCAAACTCTTGTTTTGGCCATTCTAGGCTTTTTTGTCTCTTGACAACAGTGATCTTAAGATCTTTGAAAAGTGATTACAATCAGCATATATCCCGATTGTATCTACTTAAATAATGCTAAATATGCAATTTATGATCTGTTTTATAATTTTGTTAATTTCCCCCCTCTTTGATGTTCACTGTGCTGTAAACGTTATAACTTTCAAAATTTATGTTATGTTATTTAGCAGGGCTTGAAGCGGCCAATAACAGGGGTTTCGGAGTCTTACTCTCAGGCAGGAGTTACAAATTCACTCAATAATGATTACACTTCCATGGAAGTTGGAAATTCAGCCATTACTGGAGGAAATGATCAGATTGGCCTTCAGTGGGGTTGGGATGATGATGACAGAGGTGGTATGGATATTCAAGCACTTCTCTCAGAGTTTGGGGATTTTGGCGACTTCTTCGAGAATGATGTTTTGACTTTTGGGGAGGTAATTATTACCCTGTTTAAGATTCTGATGGAATGTGATATTGCCTGCCTTCTACGAATTGTGTATATCAGTATGTTTTTGACCAATGTCATAGCTCTTTAGGTTGGAGTTCTCTAAAAGATTGTCCAAACCATATCTGATCTGAATGCACTAAATTGGAAGAATGCAGATTTAATGGCTAATTTTAGCTGGTGGTGATCGTTAAGTCTTTTTTCAGGTGTTGATGAAGGAAAACAATCTCAATAAAGTAGCGGGGCTTAGATATTAAAACACCATATACAACTTAATTTATCGAGCACATACAAATGACAGCAACAATAATTTTGTTTTTTATACAATGAATGGAATTTATACTAGTGGAAACATTGAATCTAACATCCTTACATGTCAAATTTTCTATTTCTATACCTATTCTTTTCATAATGATCACCCACTGGAGATGTTTTAGGTATGCACCCACTAGAGATGATTTAGATATGCTGTTTCTACATGCATTCTATCATTCTTCTTTAATGCTCTATCTATATGCATTGCCATTCTTCTCTTTTGGGTTAAGGGATCTTTGTTTAACTATTTACTTATTTATTTATTTCAATGGTGAAGCCCCCAGGAACTGCAGAGTCCCAGGCTCTTGTGTTTACAGGGGCAGATTGCGGTGATATTGGTAACAGTCCCTGTACATCAGTAATGGATTTGCCAGAGCAGATGCTTGCACCTGTAGGTTATCAATCATTTGATAGTTTTAATCCACCTCCTTCTTTGGCAACAATAGATGACTCTGTGAGCAAGCCTCAAGAAGTTATAAAAGGCACTGAATCTTCATACCAAGTTAACAGCACTCCTGCATCTTCTACTGGGGAGTTTGATCATTTGATAAAGGCTGAAGCTATGATGACATTTGCTCCAGAATATGGAGCAGTTGAAGCCCATGCCAGTGAGATCTCTAACTCAGTCTTTGCAAGCCCATATATCCCAAAATCCCGAAAAGTAGAGACTGCAAATTCAAGCACGAATAGCTATGTATATAGTGCAAATCCGCCTTCTTCTCCTTTGTTTGGTGGGTCTGATGAGAATTCTGGCATGGCTGCAAATTTTAAGACGTCTGCAGGAAAGCATGATGCAACTTCTACCCTTCAATCAAAGAAATATTATACTCATGTTGACTGCAGAAAGGATAGAAATGATAAAAAGTTACCTAACTCTGAGAACTGTGCTACTCAGGAGGCTCAAGCAGCAGTATCTGCATTTTCTGTTTTAGATTCTACAAATACTGTTAAATCTGTCCAGAGCAAATCTGGTAAAACAGATGATGGCTCATTTAAAGCTGAGAATGTTGTCCCATCAATTAAAACTCTCTTCGCAACAGAAGTTGAATGCTTAATGTGCCAGGCATTTATGTGTAAGATACGACATACACTGCTATCATCCAACAATCCTCCTGTTGGTAGCAGGTTTTCTGCAAGTACCATTTTGAGCCAGCCACCTGCTGATTCTATTGTCACAATTGACAATATGTCAAGCAAATATGAGGTGAAGAAGAAAGAATCTATACCAGCTAGGATAGCTGGTGATATTGATGTAAGATTATTAGATGGCTCATTTAATTCGCCAGTTGGTGTTTTGCGTTCTGCTTCTAAAGGCTCAAAGCTGATGTCATCTGGTATAGAAGCCTGTCAATCTGGACCACATAATTCATATGTTGAAGAAAATATGCTTTCGTATGGGCTGAGGCAACCACTTCAAGAGCTTCTTGATGGCATGGCATTACTTGTGCAGCAAGCCACATCATTTGTTGATGTGTCTCTGGATGCAGATTGTAATGATGGACCCTTTGGTTGGCTTGCACTGCAGGAACAATGGAGGCGTGGATTTGCATGTGGGCCTTCTATGGCCCATGCAGGCTGTGGGGGACTTTTAGCTTCCTGTCATTCACTGGATATTGCTGGTGTTGAACTTGTTGATCCACTTTCGACTGATGTAAGCTACTCCGTGCTTTACTTGAAGTATCAACTATCAGTGAATGTGTTATCTGACATGTGCTTTCATGATTTCTATTGCATGAAATTACCATAGTTGATAATTTGAAATTTCTGTATTATGGGCCTATGGTTGAGAAAATGATTCCTAAAATATAATTTAGAATACATTATTCTGTGTCACAAAAGTATTTTGTATTGCAACTGTTATTGAAATTGCATTCCAGCATCAATATATCTTTCTATTCAGACAGTTTTGATTATCCTATGCATACTCATTTTTAGAGTTGCTATAACATGTTCTCTAGTCAATATAGCATAGACTTTATTTTTCATCTTCTTTTTGCAACCCATATAAATTTCCTTATGCAGGACCTTTTATTGTCTTTCTTCTCTCCCAAAGGAAGGCTTTATTTATTTTTCCAGTGTTTATATGCGCTCTCTCTCTCTCATAGAGATTCTCGGTTCTCCTAAAGATGTCTCCTAGTCCTTATTCCATTGTTTTGTGTTGAAGGCTAGTGATTGGTGACAGTTTATTTTGATGATTGTCAATGTGCTTTTTACTAAATTATACTCATCACTGGTTCATGATATTGTTCCTTGTTACACGTGAACTGATATACAGAGCTGTCCTTGTTCAGGTTCAAGCTTCATTTGCAATTAGTTTGCTGCAGTCTGATGTCAAAAGTGCTCTCAAATCTGCATTTGGCACTTTGGATGGACCGCTATCTGTGACTGATTGGTGCAAAGGTCGTGCGCAATCCAATGATTCTGCAATTTCAGGCGATGGATCTTTGGCAGAGTCCACTGCAAGTGCAAGTGAGTGTCCAGATTCTTCAAATACTGTAACTTTGTCTGTTGGGGAACCAATAAGTCCATCTCCGTCATCTGCCATGGGATCATCATCCCTCAAAGGTATGGTAGTGCTCATAATTCTCTGGTCCTAAGTGTCATCTAATAATGTTTGGGTAATTGTCACACTTTGTTGTACAGATGGATCAAGAGGGGATGAAGCAACAGAGCGAAGATTAAGTCAGGATGCTTTATCAGAGTCAGAGCAGCTATTAAATGCGCGGCTCAGACCAACTATTGCTGCAGTTCCATATCCTGGCATACTTGTTGGGTATGAATACTTATAGTAGTTAAATGAGTCTATGCATATTGTTCTTCATTTTATTAAATGTTGCCATAGAAACTCATAGATACATTTTTGCGTTTTGATGATGCCTATGGTGTGCAGTTCTGATGCATCTACTATGGGATAGTTACTTTTCATGATCTTATGTGGATGATTCTTCTAGATTTGCAAGGGATTGGACTATTCTTTTTATAACTTGCTTTTCTTCAAAATTTGAATACAACATGAGCATAACCATGTTTTAGTATGCTTTTTCTATATATAACTAATGCCATTTGTGTAACAGGTACCAAGATGATTGGCTTAAGACATCGCCTAGCTCTTTACAACTCTGGGAAAAGGCTCCTTTTGAACCTTATGCTATGCCAAAAAATGTAAGTTGAGTGGAGAGCAATCCACATATTTGTGTTTTGAGATTCATCTACATGTATACTTGTATTAGTTGAGATAGTGGATTTATGAACAGTACTTAAAATTGTCTTGACAATCAATAACTGAACTGAGCTTCCTCTTTTGCAAAATTTTACAGATGTTGTACTATGTTGTATGTCCAGATATTGATCCCTTAACAAAAGCTGCTACTGATTTTTTTCAACAACTTGGAACTGGTTAGTACATTTCTTTTGGAATATTGTATCTTGCAGTTCTTGTACAATAGAGAAAACCTTAGGTATTATATTTCTATAGTAGATTATAATAGAGGTCTAAAAGGAAAATGTTGACTTTAAAGTGTGATTGAGAACCACAAGAACGTTTACTTTATGCCTAGGTAAAGGGAGGTATCAATAAGCATAAAATATGCTTTGGTCTAGTTGGCAAAAGGATAATTGAGCTTTATTATTGAAACTGCTGAAAACAGAAACTTTGAACTTTAATGATATTTGAAGTGCCTTAAATGGAGGACCTAACATTCTCACATCATTTTGGTTCATATATATAAATATAAGAAGCTCATAAGGTCATAAATATAAATGTTTACATCTTCATTAGGTGCATCAGTTATTGAAACTGTCAAACGTCTCCACAGATGAGAGTGATGCATGTCATTTGTTGTATGTACCTTCGAAAGTGAACTTTTAATGTTCTTGATTTTCTCTTATGAGTTGCTTTTCGTTTTCAGTTTATGACACTTGCAAACTGGGTACCCATTCACCTCATTCTCTGGGAAACGAGATGGAGATAGATTCTGGGAAGAACTCATCTTCTGGTTTCGTTCTAATAGATTGCCCTCAGTCAATGAAGATAGACAGCAGCAGCGCATCTATGTTGGGATCGATCAGTGATTATTTTCTCTCTCTCTCCAATGGTTGGGATTTGGAAAGCTTTTTAAAGTCTCTTTCAAAAGTCCTCAGAACTTTAAAACTGAGTTCATGCCTGAACCCAAAAGATGGAAAAAGTGGTCCATGCACGGTAAGTTGTGATTCTCAAGTTGTGCATTTTATATATAATTGGGTGGTATTTGCATGGAATTTAATAGACTGTCAGGACCGTGGGCAAACCAATTACAAATTGCCATCCTTTAAAAGGAAAACTTGAACTTCCGTATTTGATTTTTGGTTTGAACATTAAAGAAAAATGTATTTTTCTTCACTTTTCAGCAAGAATGTACATGACTAAAACATGCTTTGTATGTTCTAAGTAGAGCTAGGTGGGCAGATATTTATAGAGAACTACAATCCAATTAGTAAAAAATCAGGCTGGATAACTCTAAGAAGATTCCCAAATACATCTCTTTTTATCTAATATGGTTTTGTACATATCCTGAAAATAAAATCAGGTCATCTATGTTGTATGCCCCTTTCCTGAGCCTCTTGCGGTCTTACAAACTGTGGTTGAGTCTTCTACGGCTATTGGATCAGTCATGTTTGCTTCTGACAAAGAGAGGCGATCTACGTTGCACAATCAAGTTGGGAAGGCGTTAAGTTACTCAGCAGCGGTGGATGAAGCATTCTCGAATGTTTTGACTCTTTCGGGCTTTTGTATCCCTAAATTGGTTTTGCAGATAGTGCCAGTTGATGCCATTTTTAGGGTTACAAGCCCTCCACTTAGTGAGCTTGTCATCCTGAAGGACATTGCTTTCACTGTTTACAATAAAGCTCGTAAAATTTCTCGTGGATCCTCTAATGACATGGCTCCATCTTCCTTATCAAGTAGATCACATCCAGTCCTCATGCAAATGACTTCTCCTGTTCCCGGGATGTGGAAGGATTATGGTGCCCGGGGTTCTTCCTTCCAGAGGGAGGGTGAACTCGATGCTAGCTTGAGGCATGGTACTTGGGACAGTTCCTGGCAGACATCAAGAGCTGGAGGAATTGGATGCGATCCAAACAGAATCGGAGACTTTGTTTTCCAAGATGAAATCCGTTATTTGTTTGAGCCGCTTTTCATTCTTGCTGAACCCGGTTCTTTAGATCGTGGACTTTCATTCCCGGTTTCTGGGAACCTTGCATCTGAATCTTCGAAACATTTGTTGGATGATGTTGTAAGTGGAAGCGGAGATGTTGGATCAAGCTCTATGCCCGAAATGTCGGAATCAGATGGCTCTGGATCTTGCCACCAAAAGCTGCACTGTTGCTATGGATGGACTGAGGATTGGCGATGGCTAGTATGCATATGGACCGATTCAAGGGGAGAGCTGCTCGACAGTTACATACATCCCTTTGGAGGAATAAGTAGCAGGCAGGATACAAAGGGTCTACAATCGCTTTTCGTCCAAATTTTGCAGCAAGGGTGTCAGATACTTCAGGCGTGTGCCCCCGATGCTTCCATTGCAAACCCTAGAGACTTTGTGATTGCACGCATAGGATGCTTCTTCGAGCTCGAGTGCCAGGGTAAAAACTTCGATCTTTAATAATGGCTCATGTTGATTTCATATTTGCAATAGTTTTATTGATCATCCGATGCTGATAACGATGTGGCTTTGTGCAGAATGGCAGAAAGCGCTATATGCCGTTGGGGGTTCTGAGGTGAAAAAGTGGTCTTTACAACTCCGACGATCTGTACCTGACGGGGTTACTCCGAGCAGCAATGGAACTTCGTTGCAACAACAGGAAATGAATCTAATACAAGAGAGAACGCTACCGTCTTCCCCTAGCCCACTGTACAGTCCCCACTCGAAGGCTTCTGCGTTCATTAAAGGTGGTTTGGTACAGCCCAACGCGAGGCAGCAGCTAATTGGCGGGCACACTATAGTGGATAATTCTCGAGGTTTACTTCAGTGGGTCCAAAGCATTAGTTTCGTCTCGGTCTCAATTGATCACTCGTTACAACTCGTGGTTCAAGCAGAATCAGCGTCTCAAGGTATCCCTCTATCTTTTGTAATGTTTAGGGCATTTTTTCTCTCTGATGTGTTGTTGCATTTCATTGCTGATATGCGTTATTTTTATTGCTATTGTGAACGATTTATGGTCCTTCAAATCCCGACTACCTTCTAATGTAGCGTCTTTCAAAATTTTGAAGGGACAAATCAAAGCAGTGGCGTTTTAGGGCAGCCGAGTTATCTCGAAGGATATACTCCCGTGAAGTCGCTCTCGTCTACTTCTTCATCCTACGTATTCATTCCGTCACCCAACATGCGTTTCCTTCCCCCCACGATTCTTCAGCTTCCGACATGTCTCACCGCCGAATCCCCGCCATTGGCGCATCTTCTCCACAGTAAAGGCTCCGCAGTCCCGCTATCCACAGGCTTTGTGGTTTCAAAAGCCGTACCTTCGATGAGGAGGGACGCCAGGAACATTTCGAAAGAAGAATGGCCTTCGGTTCTTTCGGTCAGCCTTGTCGACTACTACGGAGGCAACCGCGCCCCCCAAGAGAAAGCATTGAAGGGCGGTGGCAGCAAAGCCGGGGTAGGAAAGGGATTGAGCTCAGAAACGCGGGACTTTGAAACGGAGACCCACCTGGTTCTCGAGAACATAGCTGCAGAGCTCCACGCTCTGTCGTGGATGACCGTAAGCCCCGCCTACCTGGAAAGGCGATCCGCTCTCCCTCTTCACTGCGACATGGTGTTGAGGCTTCGGAGGCTGCTCCATTTCGCCGACAAGGAAGTTTCTCGGCTGCCGGAGAAGGCCCAAGTTTAGGATTATACAGAAAAAAAAATGTAACATATGGGAAATTATGGATGAACTCTTTTTGACTTTTTTGTACTCCACAGTCCACCCTTGTAGAATTAGCTGTAACTTTAAATATACACCATTGAAGCCTGCAGATTGCTGTGTATCATCTGCAGGGTAATATGTTTAGGAGATCTTATAGATTAAGGGTTAGAGGGGAGTAGATCATGAAGATTCTGTAAATAACATTCAGAATATCTATATTCACCATAGCCAAATAGGGTTCCAAACCTTCAGGAGATACATGTGAATTTTGCTGTAATTTTTCTGGGTGGTTAATGTAAAATTAAACAGTTTGTCCTTTGGACATCATGTGGATGGTGTTGATGAACAGTTAATGAATAATTTCATGATAATGATGTCTGATAAGCTTTTGGAACATGGTAGAGTATTGTTTTGGCCATGTAATGGTCTTGCCCACCCTGATATTATACTTCAAAATTTTATAACTGCCTTAAAAGGTGGTAAAGTGGGTGAAATATGATTTTTGTACCTAAAGGTCATGAGTTTGATTCTTGTCAACATTCTTTCGATTGAGTTTGCTTGACAGGATTTTTCTAGTGTGATTTGCGGGCTAACTCAGTGCACACCATCAAATAATTGTTACTGATTAGTGTTAAACGTTGCTTAAAACTCTTTAACATATGTATTTATATAATGTCGGATTGCTGGAAATATTAGATTCCTAGTAATGTTAAATTTCTGCATTTGGTTAATCCGATGTATGTAATATAAACATGTTTAGTTGAAGAGTTGTTTATGTTAAAATGGTTATTTTACATTAATACCCTCAATATATATCATGTATATGAAGTTCAAAAGGCTTCAGAGTGTTCAATGGCCTATTTGTACTTTTTCTTTTTGGTTCAGTAGTCTAATTGCACTTTCAGGTTGCGATTCCATAACATAAAATTAAGAGGAAAAAAAAACATGATAATATGATGGTGGGGCGAATTATTAGTTAGGGACAAAGTTTCCGACCAACCGACCATGCACTCCTGCCGCTGATGAAGATGAAGTTGTATTCTCATTGCCCCTCCCATGTGCACTCCCACTTACCATCTTCCTCAATCTATCTGTCTTCCCATTAATCAATCCCTTAATTGTTTTCACAACACTATCATTAACTTATCCAAAAGTTGTTAAAGTTCTTTTAAGTTGCAATGGTGAAATTTTCTCGCCCTAATGCCCCACACTCTAGACTGCAGACAAAAAAGTGGAAGGATAAATCACAGTAATTTAGCGGTTCGAAGTGGAAGGACCAGTACATGTACATAGTACTTACAAGGTGTTCGACTGTCCATTACATTGGGTGAAACTCATTCACTGTGGCGTTTTTTAGGTTGGAATCCCAGACTTGAGGGGCTAACGCTTCACCGTTCATGCACTTGAAACTAGTGAAGGAATTAAATTGCATGATATGCTTCAGATGGTCTACAACTCTTAAATACTTGTACACTAATACTCACAATAAGGTCAATTTCATAGGTTTTTTTTAACAACATTAGTAAAATTCGAATCATGTACTCTATTGTTAATCCTCTTTGTTCCAGCCATGTGGCCGTTGGGATTAATCTTTAATGATGTTTTTCTATTGCATTTAGGTTTGATTATTTTATTGTTAAGATTAATTAATTAATAAAGTTGTTGGGCAGGTAGAAGTTTAGTTTTGATACATCATTGAAGAAGAGATGTGTGAATGTGTGATGGCATATAGAATCTTATCATCATGTCATACTCCAACTGTCTAATTTCTTCTTATTCTTTAGTAATTTAAGTTTTTTCTTACCAAAAAAAATTGTCACAAATTTTTAAAATTATGATTACTTTGAAGCAGACATTTCAGGTGTACGTATAATAATACTCATGACCTCTTATTTGAAAAATCACTTCGTGTTACTAGACAACAAGATCATTAGGTAACTGTAATTTATATTTGATAAAATTAAAGTTGTAATTCTCTATTTTATATCACTAATAATGTATACTACTAGATTTATTGATTTATTGAGACACATTTATAACTTATCTTTTTTTTTATAAGATTTTAATAGTTTGGACATTGTAAAGCTTGAAGAATGGATGGGAGTTAAACTTTTTGTAAAGCAATATATGTAGTGGAAACTACTTTCTTGAAGAAAGTGGAAACTAAGGTAGTTGTTTGCTTTAGAATTTTAGGTGAGATACAAGTGAGAATTCACATCAATTGATACAATGTCGCAACAAACAAAATATCATTTAGTATTCACCAAAATTGTCTCTCTCCAATGAATTCTCACCCTACAACACTATCTTCTTTTGTGTGTGTATATATAGTGACCGAGTTATTACAAATTAATTATATAAATTTATATTAAGTAGTCAAAATTTTAATAAATAAATTTTTAACTTTTTAAAAACCCAATCAAGAATCAAACTTAAAACATTAATTTTGTAAAAACACACGAACCAATTCAAATATCGCTCTATTATATTCGTTGGGCATATGTATGTCTTCTTTCTCAATAGTTGGATTGAGTAAATTCTGCTCTTGTGTAATAGCTAGCAAATTTCGCATGAAAGATATACCGCACTAGGAATGCGATGGGCTCAACTGAGATGGTATTTAATTGTTTACTAGAATCAAACTCAGTCGTGACACTTTAATACTAGAATCATGTTCTACCATTCGTCAACCCTTTTCATGGTCTATGTACGTGTTCTTAATTCTCCACCAAGTGGTCTTAAACCTCTCTTGGTAGCTAATTATATTATTGGTGTCATTTGGCCTCAACTAATGTAATTTTTAAATACTTTTCATCACCATGTATATTAAAGAAGTGTCACTTTATTATAATTGGATATTGATTATGAGAATAGCACGTATATGAACACTTTGATTTTTATAAATTTAATATAGACGATATATCTTTATCTTGTCTAATGAATGAGAATATAAAAGTTAAACTCAGTCTATCTTAAACTTATTAATTAACATTAAATTATGCCTTAAATCCCTATTAATTTGTTATTATTATTATTATTATTATTATTTGTCATGTTTTACTAAATTTTCTTTATATTGTCCCTCAAAATATAGAAAAAGAGAACAATTTTTAAGAATAGTAGAAAAAAAATAGAACACACAAGTCAAACATCTCTTATAATAATCTAAATATAATATTTAACTTATAAAAATACATTACAAAAAATAAAAAGAAATATACATAAACTCCACCAAACACAATACATGACCTCAATAGTCAAAATAACCAAATTATTACATTAATAATAAAAATAAAAAATTAAAATGAAAAAAAGAAAACCCCATTAAAGCCACAACAATTTAGAATTTAAAAATAATAATAATACAAATAAAACTCAGAGGAAATGAACTGTACGGCCATGGCGATGAGATCAGCTCCTTCAGAGAAGAAGACCGAAAGCGAGTGCTGCTAAGGAGGCGAGGAAGGTGGGGAGGAAGACGGCGGCGTCGGAGGCCGGAGCCGGCGCAGGGCCGTCGGCGGCGGCGGCGGAGAGCGCCATCACCATCATGACCAATGCGACGAGGAAGAGCTTCATGTTCATGGCGGCCTCCATTGTATCTCTCTGCTGTTTGAGATGAACAGGAAGAAGGAGAGAGATGAATATTTGGCAGAGAGTGTATGGATGGCCTGAAGAGTGATTGGTGAGGTGTTTGGGGCCGTTTGGGGTATATATATAGTGGAAACATACCACAATTTTATTTTTTATTTTTTAAATAAATGATGACAAAATGTTATTTAATTGGTAAAGAACATGCTTTGAGATATTATATAGAAACAAATCTCACTCAACTTAAAGCAATGATGGATCTCAGTGTTGCACTATGCTTACTTCTTAGTATGTCAGTCATTTTGTAATTGAGTAAGTCAAACACGCTTAACATAGAATTTTTTGCTATATGGTTGTCATATCCTACTTAAAATCAATTTATGATTGTTATATCTTACTTAAAATCAATTGGTGATAAGTAGGTGAGCATTAACCAATTAACCATATTCTTTCATGGTAAGTCACAACGCCACGCTCGAATCGAGCGAGGGCTGAACTCGGCCAACGCCCAACACAAAAAACACATAAATACATATTTATTATGAATAAAATTCTTAGTAACTAATGAAAAAATAGAGAGATTTGTCGAGAGAAATTGATTTAACAACATATATTATCAATAAACCAACTCTTAACTCTAAGTATCATTTTATTCATGATTGGTATATTCATCAGATATTTTAAATTTACGACATAAATAATATTATATCTAACTTTTCGACTATAGTAATATTTTTATTTAGTGGTTGGCTATCATTCTATCAATTTGACCGGTTTTAATCTCTGCCTTTCCAAATCAACCAAATTTAGTCTTGCCTGACCTTAACCAAAAAGTGTATGTTGACACAAGTAGACGGGGTTTGAATTATTTTTTGCGTCAAACTTTAGGTTTCTTTAGTTAGGATACACTAGAATTCCACACACCGAAAGTCCGAGATTGTTTATATTCGTGTCGGGTAAGACTTTAAAAGAAATGGCTCAAACCTGAATTTTCTAATTAAACAAGACAAAACTTACATCATCTCATTTACACCACATGAAGGGTTTGAATTATTTAACCATGAATAATGCTGATAGTTTAAATCCTTATCATAAAGGGGTTTAATCATACCAGCAGAGGTTAATTAATGTAAGAAAAGGTTGTCTGTCTGGATTAAGGGTGTAATTAATTATTTTAGGCATTATTATAGTGTGTATATATACAACTGGCCTTGCAGGCCTGCTTATATGCCATTTGTACATCTCATAGTGGGTCACCACTACAACCTGTCTTCTTAACCTAACAACTTGACTATTGTGTCGTTTAAGAAATAATTTATGCTCAATTTCATCGTATTAAAATTTCGTGAACTTCTAGGATGCTTATCATCTATATTTTTTAAAATAAATTGGACAGGTTCATCAAAGATTAACTAGACACATCAATTACTTTCTGCAGTTTGGGAGGGCGGACCGCCCGGATACGACAATCTTCAATCAAGATTATTTCAAGGCAGACAAGAACTTAAGTAAAGACACGAATACCTCTATCTTATTTGAAGAATGTACATTTTATAAGAACATTTTTCGTTCTATTTTGTTCTTCGTAAATATGTGTTAACTTTCAATGTACATTTGAGCATGTCCCTACATGAAATTAATCAAATTATGCTTCTAACTTTACTTCCTTTTTTTTTTTTTCTAATTTTTTTCAAGTGTTTTAATTTCTTCGAGAAAATTATAAATTCTTCTTTAATTGTCATTGTCTAGGGATGGGCATATGGGATGATGATTATCTATATTTAAGATGGTTTGTTATTCTATCAATGGTAGTAATCTCGTTTATGAAAAAAGTGATTGAGTGGGTAGAGCATGATTCTCGTACTAAAATATCATTAACTCGATTCTTGTCAGCACCTTCTCGATCAAGCTCATCACACAATGTCTTCCTAATATTATTTACCTCTCTTACGAGAGATTATACAAGATCAGAGTTACAAATTATTACACACTCTCAAATATTAATTAAAAATCTCTCTTGTAATCAAATATTTACTTGGATAAAGTATAGATCTAAACATAGTGGAGGTATCAAATTCAAAAGTTTGAAATGCAGGAAATGATGGTAGGTGGTGTGCATATATCACTCAATTATTAACTATTTAAACTTGGAGCATAATGATCATATGGCTGAGATAAAGTGCATCTCTAAAGTATATTAGTCTTCATTCAACAAAAGGTGAATAAACATTTATTAATGGTTCACATTGTGATGTGGATCATAGATTACATATAATTTACCTGTAGAAATTGATTTTAAACTGCTTCATACTCAAAGTTAAGAATCAAAACATTGACATTTGAATAAAGATAGATGAGTTCCTTATCTGATAGCTCGTTATAATTTTACCAGATATAATATAACATTTATGTCTTTCAGTAGCATAAAAATCTATCAAAAATTTATAATTGTATACGATATAATGTGTCATTTATGTCGTTGGGGACCATAAAAATTCTCTCAAATTAAAATTTTATATATAGGAAATATTTAGTGGATAGTATAGTTTTTCATTGAAATTGGGGCTTGAGAAAATTGAATGTAAAGTAAAGGTGTACGTGCACTTCACGTATATGAAAATCTGGTCCGCTACTATTAACCAGCCGTTGGGGAGAGTGAAATGTCACTTTTATACAACGGGTCGCCCGCCTGCTCGAGTGACGCAAAATTGACGCTTTTTATCCTCCTTCTAGTGGGATGTAAATGAATTGTAATTATAACATAATTGGTTTTTTTTTTTTTTAATCAATAACATAATTGGTTAAACCTCTTAATTATAAAAAATATTATATAGATTCTCACATTATACTTTCTACTTATATTCTCTCACACAAAAGTTTGATGTTAACACTTTGTTTAGGACGCACAGGATGAAGATAACCTATCATATTTTTCATGTCAGGAAGTAAAAGTGAAGTTGTGAAGGAGTAGAGAAAGAGAGTCCATGTAGCAGAACTCTTTAATTATACTTTTTGTAATAAAGTAAATACATAGTTGCACAATGAAAACACTAAAAATATATTTATTGCATGTGAACCGGGTACATTGATTTACCCTAGGCGTAGCTTGGTCAATGTGACAGTGAGTCAGAGGTTTTTGAATTATTTAACTATTTAGTAATGAAAGCAACCAAAAGTCCTCCTTCTAGCATTAAATGCGGTATATAAGGGTGTCAGGGGACGCCATGCACGGGCCTAAACGTAGGCCCAGTACTTCATGGCCAAATGCCGCTAACCATGGGTAATGCTTACGAAGGAGAGTCCCGCCGCTTATAGGTTAGCCCGAGCAAGCCGAGTGCGCCCTCTAGGGAGGCGTCCTTCGAGTTTCTTGATCGGAGAAGATCAAGAGAAGTTGATCGATTAGACTGGGTTACCGGTTCTACGGCTCGACCCAGCCCTACGGCTTAAGGTCCGATCACTGTATCTCTAGGGAAGCTCGGGTAATAATCCTCATCAGTTTGGTTAGAGGGTTGAATTGCATTCCCTCTATTTGAGGAATTGAAATTCATAGTGCCCCCATGAATTCAATTTGGTATAACATAAAAAAGGAAAACAATTTGAAATTACAACATCACCCTTGATGAGGATGCTTATTATTATTTATTATTATTACTAAGGGCATTTTAGTATATTCTTTTTAATTCTCATAAATTATATTCTTGTATATCAAACAATGTAATTTGAATTCTTACTTTATTCTAATATTATTCTTTTCTCACCGAATTACAATTCTTTTCCCTCCTAATTATTTCTGATAGAAAATATATCCCGAATATACGACCCTACGTATCTCGTACATGTATTTGGTATTAAGTAAATGAATTGGACCTATATAAAGGGCCCTTGCCCTTCAAGTTAGGGATTTTTTGGGGGGCCTCCCTCTACTTCTATCTAAAAAGGCATAAAAAGCAATAATGCTCTCTATTCTCTCTTTATGGAAGATCAATCAATACAAGAGATTTGACCTAAATTCTCCCCTTGATTTCATATTTTACATATACTGCTATGTACTTTAATACATATAGGAATTAATCCGTATCAATTTTCTTCCAACCAAATGCCCTGTAAATGAATAACTAAACAGGTGTAGCATAATTCTCATATCAAAATATTATAAATTCAATTTTTTAATTGAACTTGTTGTATATGTTCTTTATTGTGCGATTTCCATCTCAAGTATGATTTGCAGAGTATTATATAGAAGTAGAATTTTTTCAATACATCCGTCGAATAGTAAATGTGAGTTTCTCTCGTCACTCCATAAATTAACGGCTTAACACTTCCCAACCACATTTATCCTTTAAAAAAGTTCATTTTGTAAGAATTAATGGTCTCGAGAAAGTGTCAAAAATCTTGTAACCAAATGACATAATTGTGATTATTCAAAATGTGAGGTCAGATATTCGAATTCCATAACAGAGTCAGTACTCAATAGCAGTCCATTGTTGGGCAAAAGAAGCATCTATGGCAATCTCCATTATTAGGTGTACCCAATGGGACCAGGTTGTCGCTTTCTCTTGGTCAACACTCAACGCTCCACCATTCCAATTTCAAATAATGAAAAAATATTTATATATCATACATTCATACTTACTAGTATTAAATTTTATTAAACTTATCATTTTATTTATAAAATTATCGCAATTCATCTCTATTTATTTATTATTAAAAAACAAAAACAAAATAGTATCGTATAATTATCTTCATGCAATTCCAACCATTTCTATTATTTGTCTTACACAAATCATTCCACGAATTCGAAAGTCGAAACACAATTCACCAATATTCAGATTTAGAGATCCCGCAAAACAACAAGGCACCAGTGGTCTAGTGGTAGAATAGTACCCTGCCACGGTACAGACCCGGGTTCGATTCCCGGCTGGTGCATGTTTTTGAAAATGTTCCTTATCTTACCAAGCCAGCACATTTCTATTTGTGGAGGCCCAATTCTAAACGAATCTAATTTTTACGGATCACTATATATCAGGCAAATTATGCTGTGGACCCAGGTTCACCTTGCAAGGTGGACCCAGGTCCAAAACTACGTCGTTTTTGTCTTTTTTTTTTTTTTTTTTGTAATTAGTAAACATATTGCTGAATATAGAGTTGTCCAAAAATGTGTGAATGTAGAGGTTTTAAAGTGTGAATGTAGAGTATAGAAATCGTGAATAATAGATTTATGATTGTGTGAATGTAGCGTTGCCCAGAAATGTGTGAATGTGGAGGTTTCAAATTGTGAATATAGAGTATAGAAATCGTGAATGTAGAGTTATGCATGTGTGAATCTGTAATAGAGTTAAGAAGTTCTAGCAACTTGTAGCCATGTAATGTGTGAATGTGGAGTTCTCAAGTTGTGAATGTGGAGTATAGGACTTGTGAATATAGAGTTTTGAATGTGTGAATGTGAAGTTTACAAATTGTGAATGTAGAGTATAATGTATGTGAATGTAAAGTATAGTTACTAAACATATAATCATGTAATGTGTAAATGTGGAGTTTACAAATTGTGAATGTAGAGTATAGTGTATGTGAATGTAGATCCAGGTCCACCTTGCAAGGTGGACCTGGGTCCACGGCATAACAACCCCTATATGTCATATGTGGATCATAGTTCATTTCTTATATATTAAATGTTAAATTTTATATATTATGATTTATATTGGTTATATCATGAGTCATAGTTCATATTGTAAGATCGATAAATTATATACACGTTTTTTTTTTTTGAAAGCATATACGAGTTTATTATTTTTAGTATATTACATGATCATTTTTAGTGTTTATCTAAAATAAACTTTTAATATATTAAACATAAACATTTATTAGCGATCTATATTGCGATGTGAATCATAAATTACAATTTAATTTGCAAATTACTACCAACCATGCTTTTCTCCAAGTTTTGGATGGCCCCTCAAAGCCCACTTGAAAAGCCATCTATGGCTCTATGGCTAATGTGCCCTTACATATCCCTTCACTCACAAGTCACAATCATTATAATTATAGACTAACTTAGTTGTTGACTTTCTCTTTTAACAACATTACAAGTTTAAATCATTTGTCATGGATTACAATTTGATTGTTGCATAATTTTAAATTAGTTATAATATAATGTTACTATTTGATATCCAAAGTTGAGATTCAAAAAATAAGAGTTAATACAACTTGCCTCGCTTGGTATCACCTCTTTTCATTTTGCCTTCTTCCAAATCTAGAGAAGGCAATGAAGGTTGGGGGATGGAGATGAAAAGGCGATAACGAGTCGACAAGGAATGATAGCAGTTATGTTGTTGAATTATACAAATCTAGTTTTTAAAAAAAATTAAAGAAAGATGAAAGTTTTTTTTTCTTTAAAAAATGTTAATAATAATTATCATGCCAAATAAGAAATATTTAGTATAAGGTGGCATGCAATCAAGAGTTTAATAGCAAAAAATGGAATTATTAATTGCACGTTTTTATTGAATTCGAGTTCAAAAAAAAATGATAATATCACCCATTAATAGCTGAGAAGAAAACGTTTATGACTGATCGTCTTTCATGGGTTACGTTTTGCTTCAAGGGTGGATTTTTTTTTTTTTAATGACAAGGAGGTTCACAATTACTACTTGAAAGTATGCGTTGAGTAAATCTAACTCATTTGTAATAACTTAAAAACTAAGTCGACAAAGAAAATGTTAACAAAAATCGAACTCATGACATTCTAGTATGATAATCATGTTTCATTTATTCGATCATCCTTTGAGTTATAAGAGTTTTAGGGTTTAAGTTTTTTTTTTTTTTAATGAAGGTTTATTGTAAAAAGTATAAAATAAAAAAATAAAAAATAAAATAAAAAAAGTGGTGGGGGAGAGAGAGAGAGGTGGCGGTAATAAAGCAGGGAAGGATTTATTTATTTATAAAAAGAAATTGGAACGGCAAAGAAGTTTTCAACGTTAAGGTTTTCAAACGAGACGTATGTCTTAATCCTGTGGGCCCGCCCACTTTAAAAACTCTTATCGATGAAGTGCAATTGGTTGTTATTTTATGGGTTCACTTTGTAAGCCGGAGTTGGAGTCGGATTCATGTTCACAATTTTAAAACTCTATGTTTACAACTATAAAATTTTATGTTTACAGTTACAGAATTTTATATTCAATAGTATAAGACAATTTTTGAATTAACATAACAAAATTGTGAATATAGAGCTAAAAAATTGTGAATATTAACTAATGTAATTTTGTATATTGAAATATAAAATTGTGAACATAGATCCGTATCTATCTTGCAAGATAGACATGGGTCCATAGCATAATTTGCCAGGTGCAATAAATTGGGCCATCACAACTATTCAAACTCTTCAATAAAAATCAAAATAAATAAAATAACAATTATAGTTATAAATAGATAAATAAATAATTAGGAGTCACCCTATTCAAGATGATTCAACTCAAATTGTAATCAAGTTGAATCTTACTCAAAAAGAGTAATTGTATTCAAGTTGAATTATATTAGTTTTGAGTATAGATGAACAACAACCACTAATTAACAATAATGAAAAACGGAGGGAAAAAGGCACCATATCAAGCCATCAACCACACAATATTGTTTGATTCATATAATCATATAGCACTGTGTGTATCATAATCACCTTATAATAACAAACTCCTAGTAGCATAAAGCTACCTTAAATGCTAAAAGAAAATAAAATAAAATTTAAAAACTTGATGCATTTTGGATAGTCTAATACGAGTACCTAAGAAAAAATAGGGTTTCATTTTTAGCATTAAAAATATATATATATATAAACTGAAATTTGGAGGAGTGAGCGTGCCAGTCACGTGACTCTTTCCCCCATCAACGACTTTAGATCAGTTGGAGGGAAACCCATCCAGCCGTCCATTCAACATCCCTATTCACATCACTTGAATCTACTATACTCAAATCTCAATACAATAGCAAAAATTAAAATAACATGGTCATACATATGTAAGAGTCTCACAAATCTTTATCCGTTTAATATATCAAGTTAATATAAAATATAATATTTTATTCATAAATTAATATTGTATTTGACATATAAGTATTACATTTCATCTTAATTCGACTCAGGTAATGAATAAAGATCTTTGAGACGGTATCACATCAATTTTTATTATTAATAATAATAATAATATACTCCGTAATAAAAAAATAAATAAACCAAATAAACGGAGAGCGTAGAGGAACAAGAAAAGAATAGAAGAGAGGGGTCTGAGGAGGAAAAGAAACATCAAACATGTTACTATGAATATATCATCATCATCATCTTCTTCTTCTTCTTCTTAATTTCAAAGAAACTTCCAGCCTGCTTTCTGATTTCAAGAGAAAGAAAAAGAAAAGTTTTTGTTTTCTCTTTTGTTTACATAAAAATCCAATCTTTTGTTGGGATTTGCCTGCTTCAACACAAACCTCTCACTGCCCTTTTCTCTTATTGTAATGCCCACTTCCATGTTTTTTCTCTTCATTCCATCTCTCAATTTGAATTATAACAATGGGTCAGTGTTAATTTTGTTCACTTTTTTTTTTTTTAATGCAGCCCAGATTGGAAATCTTCTGAAGTATTCTCCAATCTCCACAGATCTCTTGGTATGTGTTAGTGCTGATTCTTTCATGTTTTGTTTTTAATTGTATTGCCTCTGTAGTCTGTATATTGTGAAAAAAAATCTCAAGTGACCTGTAAATTCTTGACCTTTCAGGTATATACATATATAGATACATACATAGAAGGGGGGAGGGGGGGGTTTTGAGAAGTGGGTATGGATAAGTTACAGTGGGGGAATAGGAAAAGGCTAAGATGCATGAAGGTGAAGGAGTCTGGTTCTAATGGGAAATCAGATGGGGGTTTGGTGAAGAGGAAAATCACATCTGGAGTTGATAATAACAAAGAGACTCATACCCCTCCAGTCATTGCTTCTCCTCATCGTTCCCACAGGTAATTTTCCAGAAATTTAATGATTCAAATTTCAATTGCAGCTCTGTATCCTTAATTTTGATGAGATTTATGTTTGGGTAGTTTCAGGTTTATGTTAACTGCAACTTTTTGTCAAAAAGATTGAGTCTTGAATGTTGATTTGAGATTTTGACCATTTGTGAGCTCTTGGATGAGTTTTAATTGAACTATTCGTTAAACGCTTACTTGGATCTGTGTTTCTGCTGCTCTTTTACCTGGCGGTTTCTTTGAGAAACTGAAAACGATGGTTTAAAAAAACTCTGTAAATCTTTTTCTCCGCGATTGAATGTATATATGTGATAGTAGTTTAAAAGGAAGGATGATGAGTAGTCTATACCTAAAGGAACAAAACGCTAATGTGAAGTACATGTAACTCATCTAAGCTATCTGGAAACGAATAATAATATAATATCTGTCATTTCTTTGTTCTGACTGATCCTGAGAATTGTTTGTTGTTTTGGATTTGTGGTTGTATGTGCCTGTTTTGAATGCTATCGTTTGTTTCTGAAAACGAATAATATCTGTCATTTCTTAGTTCTGACTGATCCCAAGAATTGTTTGTCGTTTTGGATATGCTGTTATATGTGCCTGTTTTGAAAGCTATCGTTTGTTTCTGAAAACGAATAATATCTGTCATTTCTTAGTTCTGACTGATCCCGAGAATTGTTTGTCGTTTTGGATTTGCTGTTTTATGTGCCTGTTTTGTTGTTGTTGTTCCTACTTTTCCCCGCAGATTAGACTGTGGAAAGAAATTTGTGTGATTCTAAATATGAAATTTTGATCGAAGCTGTAATTGGTACTGCACATTGTAGGGAATTGGCGACAACCAGATCTAGTGCACACGAGAGTAGAAAGGCGACAACTTCTTCTCCGGAGAAAGAGGATCGGTATTACACGACGAGAGGGTCAGTAGGATTGGACGATCACAGCAAGTTGCTTGCGAATTCGAAGGAGGAGAAGAAAAAGTTCGTTTGGCCTAAACTACTCGTCACATTATCTAGTAAAGAAAAGGAGGAAGATTTTCTGGCCATGAAAGGCACCAAACTTCCTCAGAGGCCTAAGAAGAGGGCCAAGCTGATTCAGCGAACCATTCTCGTAAGTTTCCAAACACATTTGGTCAAGAAAAACACGCTACACTTGGTTTTGCATCACCTTAATTTCCGCAAACTATCCCTCTAAAACAACATCCCGGCATTCCTTTCTCGTGCAGTTGGTCAGTCCAGGTACATGGTTATCCGATCTGTGCCAGGAGAGGTACGAGGTCAGGGAAAAGAAGACTTCCAAGAAGGTACTAAACCATTACACGCATTTCTGCCTGATTTTTAATACATACATGGTCACTACTCAAAACCTTTCACCTAACTCTGATACCAAATTAAATGGCATGTCCCGTTTCAACTAAAACATTGCCAACACAATAGGCACAATTCTCTCGCTCTTAGGGCCCCCACACCCTAGTCCAACAGGACAGTGGAGGGGTAAATCACGGTGCCCACTAGGTGGGAGGACTAGTGCCTGACCGCCTGGTGCCTACAAGGAGCTCACCACATTGGGTGTAACTTCCACACTGCAGCTGTCAGGGCCCCACACCCTAGTCCAACAGGACAGTGGACTAGTGGAGGGGTAAATCACGGTGCCCATTAGGTGAGAGGATTAGTGTCTGATGCCCACAAAGAGCTCACCATATTAGGTGTAACTTCCACACTGCAACTGTCACTCTGTCAGGGCCCACATGGGCAGTTCAGTTAGTTACTGGATGGTAGATTATGGGCAAGAACTCGTTTAAACTGATAGTGATACTGCACTGCACATTTATATGTCATACAATATATTGTTCGACGCTTATAAGAACACTCTTTGATTGTTCAGAAACCGAGAGGGTTGAAGGCCATGGGAAGCATGGAGAGTGATTCAGAATAGGAGATATGGAAGAAGGCTAGTGGGGATTGATTTTTGAGATGTAATTTTGCCATTTTGATGACCTTGTAGAAGTGGCAAAGTAATAGAGAAGAAAGTTTTGAATGGGTCTACTGTATTGATGGGGTCTTTGAGCATTTTTCTTTGTGAAATTTGATACATGTACAATTGTATGACACCAGTGCAAGGATGTTTCTTCCCTACTTTAATGCCAATGCTTGGTTTCTGGTTTACTTTAATGGCGGCCGGACATTTATATTTATTATTAGCACAGCCGCCACCTAACCCACCACCACCTGTCCGCGGTGGTTGCAGTATAATATGTGTTCACCGGAGTGAATATTGTTCTCTTCCGTTAGGTATCTAAAATTAATGATACATTAATATCAATTTGGTTAGTACTTTGTCCCTTAATTGGGTTGACTCGGTGCGAACAAGGATTAATCTGAGTATAATATGGGTGTCTATTACAATTAGAGTCTGCTCAGGACACCACGTGGTCTAACAAAAAAGAATTAATGATGCCTTTTATTTTATTTTGAATACGAGGTGTCTACTACAATTCAAGTCTGCTACGTGCTCATGATTTCTCATGGTCTAAAAAAAAATTAATGATGCCTTTTATTTTATTTTGAAAAATTCTTATACATGTTAGTAAATTTTACTCTATTTTTATGCTTTTTAGTTATGATTTGTTGGATTTTTTTTTTTTAAAAAAAATTTCAAACATTATAAATTATAATTATAATTCATTCACAAATATTTTGCCAAATGGTCCACTCCAGATGAGTCCAATGCATTATGTATTCAGAGATGGGACCCAATAGCTTCATTAGGCCCATTAGCCCAACACACTCAATCCCTATGCTAAAACAAGAAATCTGGTTTGGGAGGAGTAATCCAGTGGTGAAATAAGATTCTTATATTAAAAGATTATGATCTCGATTTTTGTCAATACTCTCTTAGTAGACGAGACTGTCTCATTAAACTTTCTAGTACAATTTATCTCTCTTATGTAATTTATAAATACATTTATCCAATGTATATCTTGAAGATTGCAAATTTTCCTCATTATCCAAACAAAAAAAAAAATCATAATTTGTGCATCTAATCAAAATTAGACCCACTGGCCTTCATGGGAGCCTTCAATTCATATGATGTAATCATGCGACATGCGAACAGTCGAACATTATCATTCCATATCTTTTTTGAAAAAAAAAAAAAAAAAAACACATTTCTGTAAAATAAGATTGTAACGTAACATTTGTAAATATTACAATCTAATGGTGAAGCAAATTTTACCTTTAAAATTGTCTTTATAACATTTGTGTCTCTCGATATCTCCTTCCTTTTTGGATATATACACACACTCACTCAACTTCAATGAATACCCTTTAAGATGTGCAAAAGTAGTCTTTTTTTTTTTTTTTTAAGGGTTAGACCACGATGTGTCCTGAGCAAACCCTAACTGTAAGAAGCACTTTTAAGCCGTATCATACTCAGACTAATCCTTGTTTGCATAAAAAATATTCTTTTTCTCTCTTTGTATTATTATCTACTCTCTAAATTTTGCCAACTCTTCAACTCAAACTTAGAACATTCTACCTTTATTCAAAATTTTTGAGAAGTTTATTTGAGTGTGGAATAAATTGTTTTAATTGATTGTATCTTGGAAATTTGACGCTTAGTTCTTCTAACAATCTCAGAATGAAGTAAATTGGATTTTAAGAAAAATGTGAATGTCACAAGTTTTGGATATTCGGTATTTGTCTTCGAGCTTGCACATATAAGGCGTATTTATTGCTAAAGAGAGAAACTTCCAAAAACTTACATACCCAAACCTATCCAACTTCGTGTTCATACTTCCCAGACAGAAGAAATACGCTTTGATTGAGGCATACAAGAATTAAACACATCAAGATGTATTTATATTAATAATAATGTAAACTCACTTACTTTTCTAATGTAGTACTTAAAAGCCTTTCAAAAACTCTATTTGTCTATAACTTTAGGTGTACATTTTGATAATTAATTTTTTATTCATTTATTATCTATTGAAGTCTATAATATATCAAATTAATTCTCTCAACTAAGAGAATCTAAATCCAGATTAACTTTACTCGAATACAAAATTAATCCACTCAAAATAAAACCTCTAAATGACTACTTAAATATCATTTTATGATCATACACAAAATTCGACTCAAAAGATCCATAAATAACATCAACTAATTTTGTCTCACATAGGTTCTTATTACCTTAAAGAAGTGATTCGATGCTTCCAAGTATCGTTGATACGAGACACAAGACATCGACACAATTGACTTGGTTTGTCGTTTCAAAAATGTTTACACGAACTATAAATTTCGTCTTCCTCGAGACCGGCCTCAACATTAATTTACTGCATAAGATGGCACAACAATTAACTTCCCATACAAATATTAAAAATAGATTTAGGAAGCCGGAAGAAATGGCAGAATAGATGGAGAATGATTCTTGCCAACATCTTCGTAGTCGGGCTGTGGGACATACTCTCGAGTAATGGTTGCAGTCACTTGCGCGTTTTCCAATACAAAGTTACAAGTTCGACTCTCAATGGGAACGCTCTATTGATTTTCTTGATTTAAGTTGATAAGCTATGAACAACCTATGTTGGTTTACCTCGCGGTTCTTTGCTAGTTAGGGTTACAATTTAGAGTTTACATAGTGCACACTCTTATCCCTTCTTGTCTTCAAGTCATTTCGTCCTTCACGAGATCAAACTATCACCTTCCATCATTGGTCACAAGATAAGGTCATTCACATCCAAACTCCGTATCAAGATCACTTAGAGACTGCTCGCATGGTAGCTCAATTGGTCACAGGGATGAAATTTGAAAAGAAAGATCAGTTGAGTTTCACCAATCACCATTGGCAGTGTGAGAGTAAGTAGAGGTCTAGCCCTCTTAGATACTCTATCGGGTCAAGACGTGACCTTTAATTTGAGATTGAGGATTCAATCTTTTGGAAAGAAAGATCACTTAAAGACGAAATAAATGCTTATTATAAATTCTCAAGTTTTTCTTTCCAACTTTTCTGCATTGGTCCTTGATGGTTTGGACCAAACTTAATATATTCACCACATTTATTCAAACATAATATTAGAATGTTAACTCAATTACATGAATCTGCATGGCTGGGAGTATAAATGAAACTTTATAACTCATTTTTCCAAAAAAATAAAAAATAAAAAATCACATAAAGGTCCAAAGGGGCACCTCCACATGCTCTTTTAAATAGAAAAAATCATCACATTCATATGGAATCCAAAAATCTTTAATTTTGGGACAGCATAACATGGTGGTGTAGGTGGGGTTTGCCTTTTCCCCCCAAAAAGAATAAAATAAAATAAAATAAATGAAGGTATGGTCCAAATGTAATAAAAGCTTTGTGTCTTCCACTCACATGACACTGCTGGGAGATCCCATCCCATTTTCCATTATCAATACATGCACAGTTCTTGACCCAAGACCAAACACACCACTAGAAAGGGTAAAATTACTTAAAACCCAGCCTGGCACCACTAAGTTACCATCCAAAGTGTTAAAAAATTTATGTAATAATTGGATAACCCTATCCAAGCCGGTCGTATGTTAATTTGGTAACCATAAAGTTTTAAGTTTTTCTCTTAATGAAAATAATTTATTAGCTTTCTTGCTTTAAGTTCGTCAGCTATAAATAATCTAGGTTGGTTTATTTCTTTGTGGTCTTTTACTGTCTAAGGTCACAATGTGACATTTACTCTTTGCACACCTTCAAGTAATAGTTGTGAGTTTTTCACGTCACCAAAAAAAAGTATGTAATAATGTTCTGAAAGGGTAACCATGTTAGAAGAACATGATTCTCATACTTAAAGATCACAAATTTGATTATTGCTAACATCCTCTTGGTCAATTATGTCATATAGGATTTACCTCTCTTGTATAATTTACGAACTATTATGCATGAGTAGGATTTATTCGATGCACATTCTCGGATAATGGACATTTCCCTTGTCACATGCCAAAAAAAGTGTATTAATAATAATAATAATAATAATAATAATAATAATAATAAAACCATTGAATTATAATCATGTGATCTTGTGAATCTAAGATAATTATGTGATTTGAAAGGCAGATACAATATGCACCACAACTTTACATACACCAAAGGGCATCTTCCATCCATTATAGTAAACAAAATACTCCCAAGAATGGAGTACTTTTTACAACCCCCAAAAAAAAAAAAAAATACAAAGAAATATGACTTTGGCCACTTTCTTTGAGCTTTCAAGAAACTTGGCCACTTCACCACCCACCATTGACTTACAGGTAGAAAAACCTTTCAAAGCACAAAAGAAGCAGAAAGGTCAAAACTTCACACACACTACAAGAACATGTTCACCCTCTTCTTCTGAATAACCAGAAAAACCGGCAGTCACTACCCGAGGCCTAATCTGAATAACGAGGAAACCCGCAGTCATTACCCGAGGCCCGAGGGTGTTAACTCTTTTCGTTTGCCCGGAGGGAGAAGAACATGTTCACATTAACCACTAAAACTCAAGCCAAAAGAGAAAAGGGTATTAGCTAGACTAGACTGAATGGTACATATTGGTTGAGATGTGAGCATTTGATGGGGATATTTCTGTACTTTTCGTCGACTTTCACGGGCAATTCGAGTTCCTCCCGGGGCCTCCAAAGTAGAAGAAATGGCCCCAATCCCCATTGCTGCCTGTCTGGACATCATAGCAGTTGGACTGCTCTGTGAAGGTGCCAAGGCCTTTGGGGGATTTAAGGTTGTTTGAGCTGTCAACTACTTGTATGTTCCTAAAATAACCCGCCTTCCCGAACCCTTCCTCGGGGAAATGCCCACTCCCCATTTGCGTGTTGGTGTGCTTCCCGTCTGGCTGCGAGTTCACCACCTCCCCGCCCCACTCTATCATCGACGCGCTGTCTGCCAAGTACGAGAACAAGAACGAGGGCCAGTAGCCAAGAACGTAGTCGTTCCCAAACTGCATCCACCAGTTCCCTTCTTTCGGATCCTACATTGTTAAAGAAACGCGGTTTCATCAAAGTGGAAGTGTGATTTTCAATGGCTTTTAAGGGTTTCAGACACTAAAGACACAAATAATGATTCAGAAGTGCAGTAAAAGTGTAAAACCACTTTCTGCATCTCGGTTATTTGGTTAAATAAACATTCTGATCTGCTAAGGTATTTCAACTAATCTACAGACTTTTTAAGGATTCCAGGGTGGTTATGACTTATGATTCACAGTGCAGTAAATACAGTCACATTTGATTAAATCAACAGTCTGCCTATAAGGTAATTGCAACTATTTTACTGAACTCTAGAGAATGTAAATCTTCGTTTTTTTTACCTTCCAGATAAGAATACTGATATCGTACTGTGAATTTCTGTAGGCAGACACGGGAGATATGCTTGCCCCCATTGCAATTTCACTGTTGACTTGAATGAAGCCCGAGCACAGAAGGTTGTAGCAGCCCGTGGCCTGATATGCATCGCTCTGCAAGAGGTTTTAAGAGCCATTAGTACAATTTTATCAATGGTAAAACAATTGAAGTAAACAAAAATTACTCGTGCCAGTAAATCGGTTTACTTACAGTCCAGTAAGTGAACAGCCGCGTGTTGTTGTCACCATACAGGTCCGGGCTGACCTGAGATTGGAACAGTTGTGTCGTTAGGCTCAAAATAAAGAAGCTAATAATTCAATGTTTGGTGCGGTTAATTTTAAAATTATAAGGTTGGCGGGTAATATTATACCTGCCATCCTGCTTCAATGCTGTTAAGATCTTGGCCAAAAGAACCACCTAGTATCCAGATTTGGGACAAGCTGAATTCGTTTGTACGCTGTATTTTGGGCTCCCAAACGTTGATCGTGGCCTTTGCTCCATAGTACCTCTCACCCTCGACATAAGCTATTGCGTGCTGGCCATCCAAAAAACCGACCAAAATTAGAACAACCACCCAAGCTCAACAACACCACAAGCGAATCACAGAACATGTTCAGTACTATGAACAATACTATATATTGTTGCAGCAAGTCAGTTGTCACAACACCACAAGTGAATCACAAAACATGTTTAGTACTATGAACATACTATATTGTTGCAACAAGTCAGTTGTCACACATACACAAGTAAACAACACCGACACAAGTGAATCACAAAACACGTTCAATACTATGTGTTGGGCAAAGGGTGGTGAAAGGCCAAGTCCAGCACCAGGTGGCTAGGAGATTGTCGTGTGGGGGCCTGAAGTGCCAAATCCAGCACCCTCCCTCTTGAAAATGTGGTTGTATAAGTAAATAAAGTTGCGCATTCGCTACTAGCTATAGCTCTACCGTTAAGACTGGCATGTGCTGGGAGAATTGTTGGGCGGAGGCCCGTGAAAGATCAAGTCTAGCACTATATGGCTAGGGCCTAGGAAGCACCAGCCAATAAAGTTACATCTTCGCTACTAGCTATAACTTTTAACTTTTAACATAACGGTAACGCTTGATACTAAAACTAAGAATATACACTACATTAGTTGCAAAACTACCTGATGGCCACTTTCATTGACAAGGTCAGGATCTGTGCCCCTGGGCTTAGCAATGCTCTTATGCTTCTTCTTCCCATACTTCTTCACAGAGCTTGCCCTCAACACATCCTCTCTCTTTGTTCTCCTCACAGGAATGGTGTCCTCAGGGCACTTCCCATTCATATGCCACAACTGATGGATAGGGTTTGTTCTTTCTTTAGTCCCCACAGACTCTTTCTCCACATCAAACACCCCTTCTGGGTGGTAGTTTGGCCTCATCTAACCATTTTCAGAGAACAAAACACCAGCACAACTATCAGAAACTCAGAATAATGGAATGAACAACCAAGAATGCAAGAATGAAGCTAAAATGAGAGGTGAATGAACCTGGATTTTGTGGTCTTTGAGGAATGGGTGATCAAAAGCTGGCTGCTTGGAGATGTGTACACAGTCAATGATGTCTCCATCTGGGCTCTGTCCATTATTACAACCAAATTAAAAAAGTTTAAATTTTTGCTAAGCTCTATCCATTTTCTTTAGAAAAATGGTAAAAATAGAAGAAACAAAATATTAGTAGAACCAAAATACATATGGTTAAAAGAAAGTCTGAAAGTATTCTTTAACCAAAACAAAAACAAAGCAGAACTTTTTTCAACTCAAAATGAGATTAAAGCAAGAAAATAATACCTGAATGCTTTTGACAGGAGCTTTGTTTAGTCTCTTGAGGTGCTTATGAACCTGAAGCTCCTGCCGGGATTCCGCCGGCGGCCGGCCGGCGCAAGATAGAGAGATGAGACCACCGCAGAAATACAGCAAGAACAAAGCTATTCCCACTGCATTCCACTGCCCACCGCTAAAATGCGCAGCACCCACCATTAAACACTCCCCTGAGTTTCGAACTACAAAAAAATCAAGGCAAATAAACACTCCCTCAAGCTCAACTAAGGCACTATGAAACTTCCCGGCGCAGTTTAAAGCTCAGCACGGCGCACTCTGTCGTCAGTCAGCTCCACAGATTAAAGCTGCAAGGGGTATTATCCTGCGCACCCCACTGCTTATCCTACGCACCCGCGACCACCTCAAATCAAGAAAGAACAAAGCACAAATTAACGTTTCTCACTTTCTCATGGGAATGAGAGTGAAGAAGTGATAATATCAGACGTCTCTCTCTCTCTCTCTCTATCTCTCCTCTATAGTTCAACTTTTCTGGTTCTTCGAAAAATCCAATAAAAATGCAGAGATGTGTCTGTCTCTTTCTCTTTCTATAATCAGACGTTTCTCTCTCTCTCTCTCTCTTTTTAATTTTTTTGTTAAATATTCTTTATGGATTAGCTTTTGAACACGAGGGAAGGGTAGAAAAGGAAGGAGAAAAAAGGGTAGACTCTGAGGCGACAGCGGAGGAGTGGAGAAAAATAGAAAATGGAATCCTCTCCACTTGATCTCTTTGTATCTTGGCGTGGGCCCACATTGAGTGACGTGTATTTCCCGTTTTGCCCCTTGGGTTTTCAAACTTTCCTACCGTTCCTCGTTTTTGGTAAGTCTTCTTTTCAGCACGTAAATAATTGGCGCTATTTTTATTTTTTTTTTTGGTGGAGACATAAGTGGTCTAGGTGCACCATATGAGTATATGACTCTCAATTCACTCTTTGCGATTCAGTAGATTGAGAAAGTAATTATAAACAAATACAATATTATAACATAATCAGTAGCACTAAAAAAAATTAATCTCAAGATATGTCTCAATTAACCTATAACATTTTTGTTATATTTTATCACGAAACTCATCATGCCTCGTAAGTTAATAAAAGTGATAAACTTTACAATGTGTTTCAACTAATCTACAACATCTTTGTTATAATTTATCACGTAGCTCATCATGCTAACTATCTATATGTATTTTTTTCTTTAATAATTACAAACTTTTGTTGGGGTACGATATTCGATATCCCGCCACTGTAAAACTAATTTAAATTCAGCTCAATCACACTTGTAAACTTTAACTTTTACAAAAAGGGTACACTAACCTATAATTGTATTAGCTATGCATTTATCAATTACTTAAAACTAATAAGTATTACCAGTTATTACATTTATACGAGTTAAAAGAATTAATTCCAGCAGAGGTCTATTGTCTTTAATAGCAATTTTAAATTTAGTCTCAAACTATTGTTTTCGTCATTTAACACCTAGACTATCATATTTTGGACAATTTTGAACCTTCCAATGAATTTTTAAGTGAAATATAATTTTAGGCAAGAGTATTTTCCATCTTTTCAGTTTTTATTTTATTATTTTCCGAATGAGTTAATTATAGCGGAGATCCCTTGTTTTTGTGTCATTTCCATCATTTCCAAATTTAGTCCTAGACAATTGTTTTTGTCCTTTGACACTCCAAACTATCGTATTTTGGATACCTTTAGTCATTCTAATTATTTTTTCCAGTGGAACTCTATTAAAAAATATATTTTTTTCCCAATGAAAATGAATAAACTTCTTTCTTATTTTCCTTTTATTTTCTCTACAGTTATAATAGATGATTCATAGAGTCCTGAACTAAAACAATAGCAGTGAATAACATTTAAGTTTAGAGTTTAAAATTTATATAAATACTTCCAAAAAATTTATAATATAAATTGAAGTCATTATGAAAGTTCAAGTTTTTTATTCAATAAATAGGCGTTTACTGGCAAGGCAATGTGAATGAATGATTGAATAAAATAAAAAATGACCTGTAATAATTTGACCAGTAAAAGTATTCCAAGCAATTATATTGTTAGTTGTTAGTTAAGACCAAGATTCCACATGTAATTATAGTTAGTTAACACCAAAGATTCAACATGTAATTATAGTTAGTTAAGACCAAGATTCAACATGTAATTATAGTTCGTTAAGAACAAGATTCGACATTTTATTATTATCAGTTCAGATTCATCAAACCAACCAAGTTCAATGTTCTTAAAGAAACTAATTTAAGAGTTCGAAAGGGGTAACCGAGTATGTAAAACATGATTTTCGTATTAGTCAAATATTCTAATCAGATTGTAGTCAAATATACTGAGGGTGTGTTTGGTTCTCATAATGGAATCAGAATCAGAACTGAAATTAAATCAAATGCTTTGTAATGATAATGAATTTTTAAAACATTTATTCTCATTATAGGGTCATACGTAACCAAACATTTATTCCCATTAAAGAACTAATCCAATCAACATAATATAATGACATCCAGAATACTAATAAAATTGAATGATACTCATTTTTAATTCGGAAATGAAGTTTTTAATTGAAGGGTAATCAGATCTCATAATTGTGTTTTAAAAAGCTGTCAACCAAACACCAACTATATATGATTTTGATGATTATCATTCCTGATGTGTAAACCTATCAACCAAACACACTGAGTATATATATTATTTTACTACAAGCCAATGTCAAAATTAGTAAAGATTCAAGTTCCTAAAAAAGAATATTTTGAAATAATAAGGTTGTTCATTTTATAATCTGGACAGACTTGTAACATACTTAAACGACAAGGTTTGCCAAACAATTTGACAAAAAAATAGGATTAGAAGAACAAGGGGGGCATAGAGCTCTGAACTGTACCCAAAATATTGTATTTTAATTATGTATGATTGTGAGCTGTGATTTTACGAAGTCCTAAGTTGTTGGACTACCTCACTACCTTGGTCAAATTTTAAATCTTTAGCTCAAAAAAATAATTAAGTAGATAGAACATGATTAACGTACTAAAAAATCGTGAGTTTAATTTTTATTAATATTTTCCCGATTAAACTTTTCACACAAAATTTTTATAGTATAGTTTACTTTTTTGAATAGTTCGCAAGCTATTACACAGGAACAAGGTTTACCAAAAACACAGTAAGAGGAGATTTTTTTTTTCCCTTAATAAATGGTAAAGTCTTTTCGACACCAAAAGAATAGTTATTACATTCACTGTAAAAGGTTGTCGGAAGGCATCACTATTTACTATGGAGCAGTCGTATTCAACATAATTGGTTGGTTTCTTCAATTTTTTTTGTTACACTTGTTTGAGACTCGTCTCACGGATCAGATTGGGTTAATATAACAATTTAAAAGTCAAATGATCATGTGTGATTAATTTAAAATTTTAAGATTAAACGTGACAAAATTACTATATTCGGAGGAACACATATGAATGTTAACTCTAATCTAAAAAAAATTTGTTCAAAAAAAAAAAGAACTCTAATCTAAAAAATGTTAATTACTCCGTAATTGACTATTCAAACTATTCCGAAGCAATTTCTTCAACTTTTTACTCCCGTAATTACCCTTTGACCAGTAAAATCTCCCGTCCGTGAGACTGCATGTGGTCATCATTAACGTCTGGGCTAACGGCGTCAGCGCCCGCGGCCATACACGTGCACGTCCGTCGGCCGGACGCCAGTCACGAGGAATCTCTGGCGATGCAAAATCTTAGGGCAAATAAATGAAGCAAAGGAGAATCCTATGGATGAGTCAGCACGGGACATTATTTGGATTTTTGGGGCCCCACTCCTTGTACTTTCTACCCTGGTGGTTAACATCTACGGAATACGGATTTTCAACAAAAATATGATGGGATGTTTAGTAAATATTAGCGGTTTGCTGATTAAGCTAGTGAGTTTAACTAGTTGATATCATTAATTGATTGTAGAAAGATGTTTGGTAAATTAGTTATTTTATGAGTAATATTGATTTTGTTACAATGCTGTATCAGTTCATAATTACTTTCTCAACTTACTGAAACACAAAGAGTCAATATCGTCTACATTGAGACTCGAACCACCCCTTCAAGGGTAAATTAGTTATTAGTTGATAGTTTATTACATACAAAATGAATTTTTCAAGTTGTACATTGTGTTTTGTTAGAGGTATAGGGCTGGTGAGGGGAGATGCTGAGATGTATCATTCTCCTCCTCGTTCTGTATTCCCGGCTACATTGTCATCTCTACTCGTAATGCGTATGTATGGCCGTATATATTAAGGTGTATACGGACATGAATACATGTATATACGAAATATGTACACACTACTAGTGGCTAGAGAGAGGAAATGAGGGCTCTCTAGGGTTGTCATCTTTTGGTCATGTCACTCATGGAGCTGTGGGGCTAAATGGTATTTTGCCAGAGCTGCATGGGCCATTTATTGTCTTAGATAATATTGATATGGGGACATGTTTCCATGCAGTAGTGTAGGTCCATGCTACATTTTCAACTCAGAGGTTTATTACAATTTTGACTATAAATGTTACTAGTACAATAATACAATATAATTTTTTATTTTAATATATATATATATATATATATATATATATATATATATATCAATTACATTATTCATATTCTTTTTTCCTCCTCAACCAAGGGATGCTAGTCGGAGCAATGAGCTAGGACTATTTTGCCTATACTATATTTTAGACTATATAATAATTATGAAAGTTGAAGACTCAACTTTTATAAAGGATACATTAAATTATGGTAAAGAAGTCTAAATTAAGCTTAACTTTATTCTAAGTAAAAGTTCAATTGCATGACTCGTACTAATTATTAAATATAAATTAGTCTCGTAGTGATTGAGATATCATATGTATGCAGAATTTTACAATGCCATGTGATTTAAAAGTTATATATTGTGTTTTGCTAGAGGTATACAGGGGAAAATAGTACAATTTGTAAAGTACAAAGTACAATTTTACAAAGCACATGACATTTTCATCCATTGCACTAAAATTTCTCATTTTACCTTGAAACAATTACAAATACTTAATTATCATTAATTTATCCATTGTACATTATATTACTGATAAATTAAAGTGTTATATAAACCATATAAATAATGTATGGTATCACTTTCTGAAAAGATGGTAAATTATTTGAGGAAAAGGAATTTTAAAGAGTAAAGAAAAGCATATAATTTTAGCAAAAAGTCTTCTTTCATGCTTATAATAATTGAAATATTTGTAACAAAGTGAATAATGATTTTTCTTTTGGGGGGTTCAAACTTTTTGCCCCACAAATGCATTATCTGCTTGTAAAGCAAATAGAACAACCATATATTTAGCCGTTAGTTAATGCGTTGATGAGTAATAGCATGGGATACAATGTAAAATTTATTTATACTTCTAGAAGGGAATATGATCGAATAATTGAAACATTATTTTCGTATCAAAAGGTCATTAATTCAATTTTTGCTAATACTATTTCGGTCGAGCCCGTCCCATAGAGTCTTCACAATATAATTTACTAGCCTCTTCAATATAGTTTGCAGGCTATTACACTGGAAAAAAATATACTCATCGCACAGGCCTATGTAGGGATTGTGAGTTTCTTTCAAACAAATATTATTTATAGGTTATTTACATTTTATTATTTGCTACTCATGTTCTTTGCTACTCAAGTTTTGTTATATATATCTTGTTCAATTGACGAGATTAGATTAAAGTTATTAATAATTTTCAAAATTATAAGAAAATAACCACACACAAAAAAAAAAAAAAAAAAGTTAAAGTGACCCATAAATAGTACATATGAAATTTATGTTCATCTCTCTTCAATAAATGCAATCTTTTGATTTATAGAACAACATAAAGAAAGTGAACTAGGAAAGTTTGCATTCAAGTAATTTTACAAAGGAAAATGACCAAGATTTATGGTCGAATTGTATCAGTCTATAGTTTTCAAAATGTTATGAGTTTAATTTCTGATTTTTTATATGTACAAATATAATAAAATAAAATTTTATAAGAAAAATAGTATACAAATTTTTTATATTAAATAACTGTTGTATTATTGTTTTGAGTGATTAGGGAAATTCTCAACCACTACTTAATATTGTGTGTTGAGTTAAACATCGCTCATATATGCATTAGTTAATGACTCTTACTTTGTATTTTTTGATTATTTGTATATTATTTGAGGCTTTGAGCAACTCTATTATAAATTAATTAAATAAATTGCATTAAATGATAACATATTTAATATAAAAAATTTAATACACAGAATTAATCATTGTAAAGTATCATTTGTGGATCAATGTGTCCCATTGAAAAGTTTAGCTAGGTTGTGAGAATTGGATTCTAAGAAGTCAAACAATTTCAACTTTATTCTTTCAACTACTATCAAGTATTGAATTGGTTATCTGGACTAAAAATGACACATTTATAAAATTAAATATAAAATCCATCTAATTACTTTGAAGTTAACCTCACTCTCCTTCCCTCCCCTCCAAAAATAATAAATCAATCAATAGCTAAGAAATTTGTTGGGCGGAGGTTCGAAGAGAACCCAACGTCCTGCCATTGAAACATGGTGTTGATTGCAATGCAAGTATAATGAATAAAAATTGTGTATTTGCTACTATTTATAACTTTTGGGTAATGGTAAGTGATGGATACCCTCGAGTAGGGTACCCAGTCTGAAGCGCCCCGCTACCAGGAGCCTGCAACTCGACCGCCTTGACCGGTAGATGGACCGGGTATGGTATCCTACCGATCCACTTGGTGTAGGCAGTCTGATTGTGGTGCCCGACCGAGTGCGGCACTTAGAGTCGGTGAAGTAAGATTCATTAAGGACCTTTCTCAGATTTGGTGGTGTACTTTCCTATTCTATATTATGCAACAGTTATGGCGGTTCTGGCAATTTAGGCAACCTTCCTAAGTTTGATTTTTTAAGTTTTTCGTGCTTTCCTTTCAAAGGCTCATTATTCTTGTATAGATACCCCATGTGGTCACATTGTAATTGGGTCTAATTTTTATGCAAGAGCAATTACTCTATCCCGTTGCTTTTTACTACTTTATAATATTTTTCTTTATTTTACGATTGTGTTGGCATGCTGTTGGGCTACCTCGTGACCGTAAAATCAACGGTAATCATTTGATTTTGAAAAATAATATTAGAGCATATCACATATTTAAACTACATTAAAAATGAAAAAGATTGGAATAATATTGTAATTTAACCTTCACGTTTCATAACTTATGGAAATCATTACATAGTAACAAAAAATGTTTATTGCATGTTATTTGTTTCCTATCACGTAGTAACAAAAAATGATTATTGTGCCGTTTGTCATTTATTTGTTATCACAGTAACAAAAAAATACGGAGTAATAATTAATGCACCGTTTGTCATTTGTTTCTTATCGCATAGTGACAAAAATGTTTAATGCACTGCCATTTATTTCTTATCACATAATAACAAAAGTGTTTGTTGCACGTTGTTCGTTTCTTGTGTATCTTCAAATGCATGACTTTTTATCTAAATTAATATCATTTAAAAAAAACACACAAAAAAGGAAAGGTAAGGTTCTAATTGCCGGTAAAAATAAAAGTTTTGAGGTTGTACTAGGTGCAAGAGGGACAATGTTTCTATTGCATCCGATAGAAATCTATAAACTTTAAACATTTATTTTTATTCTTATTTGTTGATAACATGGATTTCTCAACTTCACCAGATTATATCATAAATTTACACCAAAGCTCATGATGAAGGAGATAAATTTTAAGTTGCCAAGTGATTCTAGATTCTCTCACCGCATGTACACTTATGCACACAAGAGGTTATCACCATCACTGATTGGCCAAAATCACTCAACGACTCCCCAGTTTTCCAATGTGGTTCAAATATCCACTTTACTGCTAAAAGCAATACTAAATGTCGAATGGACAACGAACCACTTGAGCTACTCGCACTACTACAGAAAACACCTTTAACGTCGGTTTTTTAGCACTTTTAACGTCGGTTAAAAATCGACGTTGATCTGGCCGATGTTGTATATAAATGATACGGCGTCGGTTGTAAAAACCGACGCCGTATGTATTTTTTATTTTTTAAAATAAATAAACGACATCGGTTTTTTGAAAAAACCGACGTCGTTTATTTAAAAAAAAATTAAAAAATAATAAACGACGTCGGTTAATATGAAATAACCGACGTCGTTTATTATTATTTTTAAATATTAAAAATATTTTACGAATCTGCCTAAAACCTGTACAGTATATTTCCAATTCACACATAAGTTTCAGAACCTGTGTAACAAATTAACATTTATAATTCACTATTGATCAAACTAATAAAGTTCTCAATTAATCAAAGCTAATAAACATCACAACTTATCAAACTAATAAAGTATACTACAATAACTAATAAAAGATTTGAATATTCAACATAAATCTCACAATTCAATAACACTAATAAACAACAAGTATTTAACATAAATCTCACCGGATGCAATATATAAAGCCAAAGTATAAATGAACATAGACCACGGTGTGACTAATCACCGGATGCAATATATAAAGTCAAAACATAAATAAACATAGACCACGGTGTGGCAAATCACCGGATGCAATATATAAAGCCAAAACATAAATGAACATAGACCACGGTGTGGCTAATCACCGGATGCAATATATAAAGCCAAAGCATAAATAAAAATAGGAAAAAATCTTACCTCACCACAGAGTTATCCACGTCCGTAAACAAATCTCGAATCTAACTAATTACCTACAAGTATTATTTGTAAATTAGTATAGTAAATTGATATTATTTTATAAAAATACTATTCTAAACAATCTCAAAATAATTTACAATTTATTAAAATACTAAAATACAATAAACATTATTAATTTAAACAACATTAACAATAATTCCTAAATATCAAAGTATATTAACATTCATTTCATAAATTTCGAAATTATTAATTTATAAGCCCTAAAATACATTATAATTTCTACAATTCCAAATATATTATAAATAATTCCTAAAGTACACAAAAATTTCTTAAAATTCATAATTATTAATTTTTAAGCCCTAAAATACATTATAATTCTTAAAATTCGAAATATATTATAAATAATTTCTAAAGTACACAACAATTTCTTAAAATTCAAAATTATTAATTTATAAAGCCTAAAATACACAATAATTTCATAAAATTCAAAATTATTAATTTATAAGCCCTAAAATACAATATAATTTCTAAAATTCGAAATATACTATAAATAATTCCTAAAATAGACAATAATTTCTTAAAATCCGAAATTATTAATTTATAAGCCCTAATATGCATTATAATTCCTAAAATAGACAATAATTTCTTAAAATCCGAAATTATTAATTTATAAGCCCTAATATGCATTATTATTCCTAAAATGGACAATAATTTCTTAAAATCCGAAATTATTAATTTATAAGCCCTAATATGCATTATTATTCCTAAAATATATAACAATTTCTAAAATTCATAATGTATCAAAAAATAATTCGAAATTCGAAAAAAAAAAAAAAAAAAAAACGAAGCTTACCGCCGGCGGAGTCACGGGCAGGGGCGGTGGCTGGTAGCGGCAGCTGGGCGGTGGCTGGGCGGGCCGGCAGTGGCTGGGCGGGGAGGCGGTGGCCGTGCGGGGCGGCGTTGGCGAAGGGCGGTCGCTTGTGCAGTGGCGAGGCTCGGTGGAGGTGCGGTGGGCGGTGCAGCTGCGGCGGTGGAGGAGCGGCGGTGGAGGTGCGTCGGCCGGTGGCTGTGCGAGGATGGAAGTCCGGCCGGTGGCTGCGGTCCTTAGTCGAAGAAGAAGAACGAAAAGTGATAGAAAGAAAAACGCAGATCTGAAAATCTGCTGTGCGAACGGTACTTTATAAAAGCTCTACGGCGTCGGTTGTAGCTACAACCGACGCCGTTTGTTTTTTTTAAAAAAAAAAAAACGACGTCGGTTCTTTAGAAGAACCGACCTCGTTTTATATTTTAAAAAAATAAAAAAAAAAATAAAATATGTACGACGTCGGTTTGAAACAAACCGACGTCGTACATAACAATACGACGTCGGTTCTTTAGAATAATCGACGTCGTATAGTTATCGTAATTTTTTAAAAATTATTTAACGTCGGTTGTTTAGTAAAACCGACGTCGTAAATATTTGACGTCGGTTTTTTAAAAAACCAACGTTATTTAGGCGACGTTAAATGTGTTTTCTGTAGTAGTGTCGTCAAGGCTAACATTCACTTCTTGAGTTCTTGTTGTATATGGTGTAATCAAAAGCTTAGAATTGTGAGAATTAATATATTACTTCCAAATATAAAAAAATTTGCCAAAATCTAAGATATTTTACTTCTACCATTTAAATACACAAAATTCAATATAGAAAATCAAAGGAGAATGAATACATGGTTACAAGTGAGTCAAGTTACTCTGAGCTAATTGAGCTCGATTCAATAAATATTTAAATTTTACTCATCTATTATTGAGTTGAGTTTAAGCTTGAGTAACGAATTGAGTCGAATTTGAATATTTGAATATTGTATTTAAGAATTCACGAATTTAACTGAGTGTGTGTATTATAAATGGTCATAATTGAAATATAATATTATGTTGTAATAAAATTGGGTTATAAAATGTTTATTATTATAATTTTTGTGTGAAAGTAAAAAAAAAAAAAAGATTATATTCATGGTGAGCTCGAACAAAGTTTGATTGAGTCAAGGTCAATTGAAATAAAGTTTATCTAATTCCAACACTTAATTTTTATTTTTTTTGAATCAATCCGAATTTTGACACTCAGATTATACGTTACGAAATATAAGCTTTAAAAAGTACTACCTATTACATTTACTTAAGAATGAAGAATAAATAAGGTTTGGTATGGTGTACTACTATGCATAGTTTGAATTTTGAAATGGACAAAAGGTCAATCATTTAGGCATTGACATTGCATCCGTGCACAATATTTAATGTTAGGTGTTAATAAAAAGTCACCATATCGGTTAAGAGTTTTTGGTGTTAAGAGTGTTAGGTGTTATATGGTGTTAGACTTTTTGAGATTTTTACTGTGTTAATTGAGATGCTGATATTGACACTATTGAGTATAGTAAAAAATGATATTTGAAGATGGTGGACAAGTAAATGTAGCATTATTCTTTTACTTGAAGGTTACGAGTTCAATTTTTACAACACATTCTCGATCAGGTCCATCGCACATTAGGCTCTGTGTCAATACAAAGAGAGAAGGGGAAAAACAATTTTATAAAGTACAAAACAAAATTACAAGAATGTTAAGTGCAGCACAACAATTTTCTATAAAATTTTATATTTGTCACATATGAAATGGTGGGGCCACCAATGGAACATATCGCTCCAGTGAATGGTGGGTCTCTATGTATGTCATTCCAAATTTTATTTATATATCAGATCTTCAAACTTCGCCAAATTATATCCTAAACTTATAAGTTTATACTGTACACTTTTACGCACAAAAAATCTAATATAAACCCAAACTCCTATGATTGAGATACAAATTGAACCCGCAGAGGCTTCTCATCAACTAGAAACTCCCATATTTCCTTAAACACACTTTTTAGGCAAATCATATATATTGGACTAGAGTTTACCTTGGTTCAAAATTAATATTCAGATTTTTTATCTACAATTGATCATTTCTGTACTTGTAGGCTTGTAGTTATCATATTATGTGTCCGTAATTATCAAATTATTTATTTACAAATTTTTATATTAAAGTTCACAATACAATATGAACTATGGTCTATAGTGTAACAATTGCACTTTTTGTTAGCACTAATTTTAGTTCAAATTAGCAAATGTTCTTCATTTTTAATAGAGCCCACCAGCCCAAGCATTTCCTTTAGGTTTGAGCTTAACAAGTTCAAGGCCCACAGTATGGCCCAAACATGAAATGAACTAAACAGTGTTATTACAGTATCCTTTCTCAAAGATTTACCAAAAAAAAAAAGTATCCTTTCTCAAAGTATTTGGAGCCCAACGTGGCCCAGTCCATTCACATTTGGACTTGACTAGGGTTATTTTTGTCATTTCACTATGCAAATTTCGAAACTCATCAGTTTCGTGTTGGAAAATACCCGTTGAACTCTCATGACATAACAAGAATGTAGTAGTGACATGTTAAAAAGGTTACGCTTTAGTTCGATGTCAGTTTGTATTGAGTGATTTTCGTATCTTTGTTTTATCTGTTATATTTTGTTTTCAGACTTTAGTTAAATGAATCTTCCCTTTTTTTAAAAAAAAAAAGTTGTGTTTCCGTTCAAATTGATGTAATTTTATAAGATGTAATCCTGTCAGTTGAAATTTTCTTTAAGACTATTACTATAAAACACTATTCTGATGATCAAATAGGTCATCAGTTCAATTTTTACCAACATTTATCCGGTTGAACATGTCACGCATAATTTTTCTAGTGTGATTTATTTTTCATGTCATTCTGTGTGATTTGTGCACTATTACACAATAATAGAATTTACTCCGTGCGTAATTTTAAGTAGTGTTTGTGGGTTTTTTTTGTAACAAAAAAAAAAAATGCCATTTAAAGATTGAAATATCAAAATTTTGATGCTTTGGTGGAGAGGACAAAAAGATAGGAGACAGGAATCAAGAACAGACGACCTAGGACCCAAGTACTTCTGCGTCACTCCTTTTTGTTCACCACCTTCTTGAGGAAACAAATGTTATTAAATGCATATATAACAGGTTTTTTCTTTTTCTTTTAATAATAAACAACCACCACATAAGTTAGTGATATGAGACTTAAGTGGATCACAAGAAAAATCTTTAGAGAAATTGAGGAAACTGATCGAGCTATCTGTAATTTTTTGTTCAAACTTTTGGCATGGGATTGTCTCTATACTAAATTGAAATATGTGTTCTATCTCAACTAAAAATCTAAGTTGATAGTTAGATTGCACATTTACGTTTATATATTGTATATACTCAATAGTCTTGAACTAATTTTGGTTGGTCACAAAGTTGTAAACATTAATCGGTTTAGAACTAGTTGGGACTAAAATAGGCCTAATCCACCGTTCATGGAATTGAAATTCTACAGCAAATGACAACTTTGTCATTATTATTATGTTGTAAATAAATATATGTCGAAATTATTATAGGTATTATATTATGATGATACCTATTCATCTTTTTTAGTATTGTAGTTATACTGAAACTCTTGATGTATATATTGATTTTAAGGATGAATAAAAGACGATTAATGATTCTTTCTGTATTTTGTATCTTTCTATGTACTCTATTGTATTTTTGAGTTGTAAATTATGAGAGGATTTATCCGTTTTCACAACATTTTATTATTATTATTATTTTGAAAAATTAGGAGGTAAATTTTAAAAATAAAATAAAATAAAAAGTACAGCATTATCTACATGACTATAGCATTTATATTGTATATTACCAAAAAGAAAACTTTAAAAAGGAAATGAAATAAAGTAAACAAAAAGAAAAAAAATCAAAGATATGAATCATTGCATTAAACTCTAACAAATTTTATATATAGTTTTGTGTATATAACAACGAATTTAAAAGAGTTATTCTTGAATGGAACTAATTGAGATTCACTTAGATTATATATTTATTCAAATACTATTATGGTAATTTTACTTGCGATATTATGTTCACAGATTGTGCAATTCCTATAGATAATATGATTACATTCTAAAAGGTAATATGAAATTGTGATAATATAACATTATCTGCAAGATTGTGGCATTGGGGAGTTATATAATATTATCTTAAATTTCTCTACAAATTAATATAATATATACATTATAAATGTCACATAATGAATATTTAAAAGTATGTTAGAATACCTAATTAAATATAGTTAATCACTTTACTTTTCATGTTACTTCATTATTTATTTATTTATTATTTATTATTATTATTATTATTATTATTTATTGTTTGCTTTTGCAATAGTTAACAAATGACACATGAAAAATCTTAGTCGGGACGGGTGACGTGGAACAGGGTGGGAACGGAAAATGGGGAGAGATTTTGGGGACGAGGTCCCCCGTCCCGCCCAGTCCCGTTGCCATCCCTAAATCAACCAATATATAGGCACCCTTTCTCAACCTGTCACACACACTCCTCGAGTCAAGGCAAAAGACATATTAACTTAGTAACCACAAGATTAAAAGTTCGACTCTCTAACAACAGATCAGCTACGAGCAATTCAGGTTAGTTTACTTCATTGTGATCCTCTGCCGACTACTCCTAAAATCATAAGGCAAATTTATAACGTGCACACTCTCGTGTTCTCGTGGAGTGATTGCGAGTTTCAATAGTACTCAAAAAAAAAATAATTGTAAATTCTCTCTAGTCACCTAAAAAGCAAAATACTCGTAAAACATTGTGTGTGGTAGTTCCACCAACCAGTTTAACCAATTTTTTTTTTAAAGATTTTTTTTTCTTTGAGAATTTCACCTAAAACACACAACTAATTCCAGAAGGAAAATTACAACAACCAAAACGAAAAGACAAAAACAAGAAGATAATAATATATAATATACAGTACAGAGACCAATTCAAAAGGGTTTTCATATAATCATCATATAATAATAAAACTTTACAAGAAAAACCACCATTGATCGGAGACTCAACCGGAGCTCGACGAGTCCTCATCGTCGTCGTCGTCGTCGTAGTACTCTAGGCCAGCATAAGGCCGCCCGTAGTCGCTATCGTCGTCATCGGAAGAGGTGTAAGCGTAAGTAATACCGTAATATGGCGTCGGCGGCGAGAAGCAGAGGAAATCCCAGAGGTGCATAGCCATACGGCCCAGCTCTCGGGCGGGGAAACAGAGGACCAGATCCAATAACTGCTCGCCGGGGATGTGTTCCGGCAAGCACGCCACGCGCTGCCAAATCTCGGCGGAAACCGTCGCCACTGACACCAAAAATGCGCCGCTGAACGGCATTTCTCGCCGCCTCTCTCTTCTCCTTCCTGAAACTACTGCTCGTTGCTGCGAGTTTTGTAGATTTGGCTGGATTTTTCCGTCGCTTTTGCGGTCTGCGTTGAATTTTTTCTCTCAGACATTTCGTCGAACACGTTGTGTGCCGTGCCAGGTTCTGTCTTCCATGTTTGCCTGGTTGACCGAGAGAAGAAGGGTAGTAAAGTAGTCGAGCAAATATTAAATTGAAAAGAAATTTCGTTACGCAGTTGCGCTAACTTTTTTAGTAGATGGTAATTATGACTGACATGTGGAATTTATTTATTTCTATAAATAAATGCGAATTAAATAATCAGTTAGAACTACTTTACCAAATCAAATTTTTATCATTAAAATTAAAAAATTATTAATGCAATTTTTTTTTTAATTTTTTCAAGTTAAAAAAGGAAGTAAACAAAATAAAAACCTGAGATATGAATTTTGAGGTTGTGCAAGTAAAAATATATTTAACTTGAAATTGATTAAAAGTATCTTAAACTTGATGATGGCTATTTGGTTTCTATCAAACTTATGTGATAAAAGACGCTTGATAGCTGGCAAGAAGTTGTTAAGATTTTTATAAATTCATGCCACGTTCTTATAAATGTAACGTCTTACATTTTTTAGTATAAAAGTTCTATTTGATCATTTTGCTTAAAAAGAACACGTTGATTATTTATTTGTCCAATTGGTGTGTTTATTAACCGAGTAAATTTTTTATTTTTTAGAAAATTGAAAGTTTTGAAAAATTATAGCAGGAAAAAATTGTCAATAAACATATTTTTAAAATTATTAAATACTCTATAAACATAATTCTACAAGAAAAGAAAAAGTTATCACGAAAGAAGTGGCTAAGTCGGTGGTGCATAATTCAACTAATACATAAAGATATTATTGCCAATACCCTCTCGAACATATAAGAATACAACAGAACAAATACCTTGTACCTAGTCATGATAGCATTACTATATATACAATATCCTTTCACTAGCTTTCATATGCATTGTTCTTTTACTTGTGGATCTATTTTTGGTAGTTTTCTTGGCTAAAGATGGATGCTTTTGCTTCTGCAATGCACATTGCCTCCTCTCATCATCTGTCATCTTTTTTGAGTGACTAGGAAACCCAGAATCACTACCTGAGCATGTGCACTTGGTAAATCCCGTCTTGTGATCATAGCCGGCAAAAAACTATAAGGATGTAAACTAGCTTAAGTTGCCCATAGCTGACCGGCTCAAAGTCAACAAGTCACTCCCACAGAGAGTTAAACTAACAGTTTGCAATGCAGATCTAACTATTGCTTTCAGACAGACATCCTACTGAAAATGCTCCTGTTCTGAGTTGGTGTTCTTTGGAGGCGCTGGCTGGAATCTGTGGGTTCTTTGGGGATGAAAAAGCCAGTGAGGAACAGGATAAAGACTGATAAAAACAGACCAAAAGGGAACCCAATCAGCATTCCTTCCCACACAAACCATACATTCATGGTCTCAGGTTCTTCTGGACTTGAAGGTGGCAAGTCCTGTGGACATGGCACCTGAATTTGGAACCCACAGAGTCCACTGTTGTTGGCATATGCTGGATCAGTGAAGGTGTCCATCTGTCCACCTGCTGGGATTTTACCGGTGAGGCGATTGTTGCTGACATCCAGAGTGCCCAGTGCTTGCAGCTTCACAAAAGATTGTGGGATTGAGCCTGAGATGGTGTTGTGGGACAAGTCTAAGCTCTCGATGCTCTCGAGATCACCAAAACTCGAGGGGATTGTCCCAGACAGGCTGTTGAAGGACATGTTCAGCATCTTCAAGCCTTTAAGGTTGCCTAAAGATGGCGGGATTTTGACTGAAAATCTGTTGCTTGACAAGTCCAACCAAGAATAGATATCACTGGCAGCGCCTGATGAAATCCCTTGGATCGTTCTCTTCCAGATCACGTTCAAGTCTGTGTACTCAATCTTGAAAGTGAACAAGTCCAACAGCGATGAAAATGTCGTTGGTGTGTTGATCATTCCCATCAGATTCCCTACCTCCTGTGGGATTTTTCCAGTGAAGCTGTTGTCTGACAAGTCCAAGATTTGGAGTTTTTCCATTCTGGACAGGCCGGTTGGTACTGAGCCCCGGAGGAGATTGTTTCTCAGATTTAGACTGCGAAGAGACGACATTTGGGTGATGAATTCGGGGAGTTCTCCACTGATCTTGTTGTCATGGAGATCGAGATGTTCAAGCATGCTCATATTAGTCAAATTTCTGGGCAATGATCCAGAAAATCTATTGTTTCCCAAGGCAAGAATCCTGGTTTCTTGAGGAAAGCTTAGAGGGATTTCTCCTGAAAGATCATTAGAGGATAAATCCACATATGCAAGTAAGCCACTGGGATCAAAAACTGGGAATGTATCACCAGAAAATCTGTTTTTCGATAAGTCCAACAACAGCAAACGATAAATGTTCGAGAGGGAAACAGGGATTGTCCCCGAAAACTGGTTGTTACCCAAAATGAGTAACATAATGGCAGTAGCATTTCCAATATTGTCTGGGAGCTTTCCTGAGAATCTGTTTCTTGAAAGGTCAAGAATAGATAAACTTCTGGAATTGAATAGCTGAGGAGGAAGAGAACCTGTGAAATCGTTTTCTGACAGAATGATACTCCCGACCTCCATCTCTGCAAGCCATTGTGGGAATGTTCCACTGAGGTTGTTCCTGCTCAAATCCATGTAACCCAAAGTTTTCTGTGTCGAAATCCAATCTGGGATTTCTCCCTCGAGGCCACAGGATTGAAGAGAGAGCTGCAATAACTTGCACTCGGGCACTATCCTGGCATTGTTATTCCATTTCAGTGAATTCCCACCGAGAAACAAATCCTGCAGAGACTTGATGCCGAATAACCAGGATGGAACTTCTCCTGTGAGATTGTTGTTTTCGAGCCGAAGAGTCTGGAGCCTGCTCAAGTTGTGTATTGATGATGGGATTATGCCGGTAAACTTGTTCTTGCTCAAGGCTAGAGTTGTCAGATTGGACAAGCTTCCAATCTTGGCTGGAATTTCGTCTGTCATATGGTTTTCCCTCAAGTCTAATACTTGCAGCTCCTTTAAATTGAGTATTGACACTGGAATTGCACCAGAAACCTTATTGTTTCTGAGAGACAATATCTGCAACTTTTTAAGGTTTCCAATCTCCATGCTGATGTTTCCGCCAAGGAGATTATCATCGAGCTTCAGTGCCTGCAGGTTTCCAAGACTTCCAATCTCGGGACTCAACTCCCCGGTTAACTGATTACCGCTCAAGTCAAGATATTGCAGGTACCTGAAGTGAAAGATCTGTGGAGGAATAGAGCCACTGAAGTTGTTCTGCATCAGGTCAAGGTGAACCAAATTGGTCAGATTTCCCAATGCCTTGCCTGGAATTTCTCCCTGTATTTGGTTGGAGGACAAGTCTAGCAGCATCAAGGATCTTATACTGCAAAGGGGTGTCAAAACCGCAGCGTTTACCACCACCCCGGGCTCCTCAGATGGCGTTGTGGCCACAAGAGAATCGAGATGGAGACCCGTGACAGTTCTTGAATTTCCGCGGGGCTTGCATATGACCCTCTCCCAACTGCAGCAATCAGACGTGGAATTCCACGTCTCTAATCCATAAACAAAGATTTCGTTTGAAGAGGACGAGTTCACACTTTTAAGGAAGGCGGATTTGAACTCGAGAAGGAATCCCTGTTGATCATCAGGACAACATAAAGAAGCAAAGAAATTCAAGAAAACAACTAGCACTAGCAGGTATTGTTTGGCCATTGCTTAGTGTTTGTTGGACATCAAACACTCCATAGCCTGTGCAAAGTAGCACCATTCTTATTGGAATCATTCTTGATGTGAAATGTAGTAAAAAACTATTACCATTGTGATCATAGCAGTTATTCTTATTAGAATCACTAAAAAAGAATATTATCATTGTGACCAAAACAGATAAAGCCAAGTCAATGAATTGTATCTTTTCTTATAAGAACTAAACAGGATTTGGTTTTAGTGGTTGACTAGTGGGTGAGTCTATCAGTCTATGTCAATAAGCTATGACGGTCTGTCCTTTCTTTTTGTTCTGAGAAAATAATGTCTGGGGAAATCATGGGAAAGTTAATGTCTTGTCAACAGCAAAGTTTGACTAAGTTTTTGTTGGACAGAAGGTTCCAAAAACTAATCACTGCAATTTCTATATATTTTCCCCTCTGCTCTTGTTTGTAGTTAAGGGTGTTTGGTTCAAGCAATGTTTTTGAAATAATGTAACATTCTCGGGAATCTCTAATAGTAATTCAGATACGAATTTCACATCATCAAATGTATCAAATTAAGAGTGACAGAGATAACATTCTCGGGAATCTCTGACAATAATTTTGACATTAAATTCATATACGAATTAAACATCATCAAATGTATCAAATTAAGAGTGACAGAGAAGTAAAGAACATTGAGGGATCTGTAATGATAATTTTATTAGTTTCTTTCAACTCTTCATCTAAAATAGGTACACAAGATTCACTAAGAATACAGTAGAAACAAACAGTTAACATGCACAAAATAATTTCATTCTCTTCCAGAATTCATTTCTAGCTAGCTCTAAGCAGATTAGAAGAAGCCAATGTGTATATATAGTGGGTCCAGAAGCCTTAGCTGACAGATATCTTGATCCTCTTGTGAGCTCATGCGCAAATTCAAACGTGCACATTGAATTGCTGGCTCTACTTTTTGTTGAATCCGAACAAAGATTTAAGCGCGTTGATTGCGTTTTCATTGATGAATGATTCATCGAATTTCTTGAGAAGAGGTTCAAAGTCCTCAGATGCTCTTAGACCAGCAAGATCAGGGTCTGTTCTGACTCTCTGGAAACATGAAGCAATTAAACTCGGATTAGTCATCTTCAATTGAAGGATATGTACTGTCTCAACTAAAGTTTAAGCTGATAGTGAAACTAGACATCCTCGATCGACAATAGATGTTGATACCCGCTAGTTACCTTGAAATCTTCAAATCCTGCTTCCAATGCATCCGCCAAAGCAGACAACCCAGCTTGTATCTATCATAAGACAGATAAAAGGTGTCAAAGTTTACATTTAAAGCATACTAGGTACTTAAGGTAGATAATTTAGAAGAAGATACAATGATCTATTCTTAAAAATTCATATGAAGCCCAGCAGTACATTTCTTTTGTGAGTAAAATATATAATACAGTACCTGATTAAGCTTAGAATAACAACATGCGACGTTGTAACTTGCTACAGCAGCTTCAGTTGGATCTGGTCGTGAACCTAATACAGACTCGAATTTCTCCAATGCTTCTTCATATTTGGCACTCCTTCACCCATCAAGAGATGAAAAAGAAAGTAGAGACATCAGATATCCAATAGTTCAGAAAAACATCAGAGTGCATCATTAGAAGTGTCTGCATTCCTATTGCATCAGAGGAAACCCTTCAGTAATGAGTGCAAAGCCCGCCAAATTGAAAATGCTATAAAACGCTAGGAAATCTTTCACAAAAATGCTGAGAATGAGGCAACGCTACGCTAGCTCTTACTTGTACAGCTGCAGTCCTTCCCGAAGATCCTTTTCTCGTTGCTCTTTCTGTTCTCTTTTCTTCATTGCATTTGCCAACTGAGATCGAAAATAACATAACATTGCATATCAATACAGAGTGAAGAGTGAGAAAAATAAATAAATAAATAACTCCAGCATGAGTCTATGCGAAAAATAGTACTCACCTGAATCTCTCTCACCCTGTCACTAATGAAACCAGCATTCCTTTCTTGTCGAATAATTTCCTTTTCTGACAACTCACCTGTCATACTCTCCATCTTTCCTGACAATATAATAAAAGGCAGTAGCAAACTTTAAAACAAATGCAATAATTTTGAACACAATCAATCCGGTACAGGTTTATGAGGAGAGAGAGCACATAACAGGATTGACAGAATCACAAGTAATACTTGAGAACAATTTGGAAAGACAATTCAAGTGATGTCTCAGTGTATCATCTAGAAAAAGAAAAAGAGCGAGAAGAGAGAGAGAATCCACTTTAGTGCTTCTTCTCAGAGGAGCTAACTTACCATATCTTTTCTCCATTCTCATGAGCAATGGACCAATTCTCTGCCGGATTGTATACATGGTTCTGCCATATTCAGCAGCAGGCCATATTTCATCTCCAAATACTGCACTGCACGATTTATTGCACTGTTCTCATCACTTTATTTGCCATGGATGTCAGTGCATATATTAGGTAAGTATTTACAGAACTATTTATCCATGTTTTGTTTCACTAATCAAAGCCAAGCACAGAGAAAAAGTGTTTGTTGATGAAAAACAAAGAGAAAATTGAAGAAACACCTGGTGGAAATAACCCTATCCCCAACAGTGAAGGCTCCAGTCTTATCAGCTGATCCTCCAGGTGCAATGGCATCAATGTAAGTCCCACCATCTCTGCCCTTAGCGAATTTTATCCCGTACGGCTTCACTATCTCCACCTCATACTCTTCATACTTCTCCTCCTCTTCATTGCCTTCACTTTCCGCCTTAGCTGCCTCCGTTTTCGAGGCCTTGAGCGCTGAAGCTGGGCGGGAATTGCAGAAACTGCTGCTCAGAAATGGGAGATTCACGGACGACTGGTTGAGCTTGAGCAAGGAACACAGAGATGAGGTTTGCTTGCGGGAACTGATTCTTCGTACTGGGGAAGAAGAACACAGGGATGTGCAGCTTGTTGAAGCCATGGATTGATTAGCAGTAGACTGATTAGATTGCTCGCTCACTATGTGTTTGTGTTTGTGCTCGAGAATGAAAGCAAGAGATTACTCTTTGGTCTTCAGTTTCAGGAAGCTGCTAAAGAGGTTATGGGAGTAGTAGTGACTAGTGGCTCCCAATGAGTGATCGAAATCTGTGGTGCCACGTGGAAGCCTGAGAGTGGCTTTGGCTTCGTGTATCAACCGGAGACATTCTTGGATTCAAGAGATGCCAATGGTCCAATTTCTTCCAAGTTCTAATTTAAGGTGTCTTAAGGTAGTACTATCGAATCTATTTGTTACAATATATATCTATTCAGGACTATTTTCTCAACCTACTAAAGAAAGAGTCAATACCGTTCAAACTCATGACATTCATACACTATAAATAAAGAGGTCATTGGAACACTATAAATACATGGTAAATAAATTTAAACACCAGTAAGGAGAAAGAAACAGTAGAACATATAAAAGAGGTAAAATGAGAGAAAATGGAGTGTACACGTTCTATAATACTGTCATCAAATCGTACAATGTGCTTGCAAGTCTAGCAAATTTCTCTCACCGCACCCTGGAAGGCTAAAACCCTGCCAGGATATACATTCTTCCATAAAGAATAACAACTAGATTTACAAAAACTGCTTTAGCAGCCAATTACACAGCTTTGTGGTTCTTATTATCCATCCCGGAGGCATTCATGCCATGTCTCTGTTCATCTTACCTAGTAACCATATCCTGAGAAAGGAAATCACAGAAGAATCTCAGTAATCAAATTAAGAACTCTTTGCAACCAAATATAAGAAATTCAGATGGGGTATCGTATGTGTAATGGAATGGGATTGAAAAGCAGCTAGCAGATACCGGAGTTATCCATGGGGTTCCCGGCCATGACTGGTTCAGGCTCCTTTATCTCAACCACCACACAGTCTGACATCAAGAATGTCTTGGCCACAGATGAAGCATGCTCTAAACAACATCTGACCACCTGAAACAGAGCACACACAAAAGTTTGAATTTTCCAAATAAGGAATTGGTATCAAAAGTTAATTATCATCGAGCTTCAACAATCCATGAAGTTACTACATAGGCCAATCCTACAGGTTTTCAGGAAAAGTTACAATGCGATGTGTTTGTGTATAATAATGGAGCCTTCATTACTTTGGGAGGAATATTGATGAATAAGAACTAGACATTCCTAGTTATTCTACATGTACCAACTATTGCAAGAATGAAGTCATATGGTGTTTATGGGGGGGGGGGGGGGAACATCTTACTGCAAATTGAAGAGCCAAATCTTGTGCAAAGCGACCAAATAAAGATGACTAGAGAAGAGACAGCACTATCCCCAAAAACAATCACAGAGAACACTAAAGAGTAATTATAATAATTCAATTACCAAATATGAACAAATAGAAAATATTACCTTGGTTGGATCAATAATTCCAGCAGCCATCAAGTCTTCATAGTTGCCTGTCGCAGCATTGTATCCATACTTTGGGTTGTCACTTGAAAGCACCTGAAAATCAAAGTCCAATTATATTATATTGATAATTATGCTAACAGCAAAATGAATAGAAACATAGCAGAAAAACAGCTAGAGGATCAAGATAATAATGCTAATTAGTTCACACAGTGTGTACCTTCTCACTAACAACACTTCCATTAACACCAGCATTTTTTGCAATCAACTTCAAAGGGTAACTCAATGCTCTTTTGACAATATCCGCTCCAACCTGTTACCACCACATTTGATTCCATTAAAAATACTTCCAACTAAATGTGATGTCCAAACAATAGCTCAGCCTCAAACGTTATACTCAAAACTGAGCAAAATGAAAAACAGAGACTTGCCTTCTCCTCTTCATTCTCAAGGCTCTCCTTAAGGGCATCAACTTTTGAAGAAAGCCTCAAAAGAGTGCATCCACCTCCAACAACAATGCCTTCCTCAACAGCAGCCTGAAAGTCATGGTATGAAATATCATTTCGCACTCATCATACCACTATCCCAAGAATAAAAGCTATAACCAAAGGGGTCGACCAATCGACACCAAAAGTTTCTCACCTTTGTTGCATTTAAGGCATCTTCCACTCTAAGTTTCTTTTCTTTTAGTTCTGTTTCAGTTTGTGCACCAACCTTCAATATGCAATTGAAACCAAACAATTTAGCACTAACTTGCTTATAAACACAAAAGTTAAGATGATATAAATACTTCAAGTTCTATTAACCTGAATGACAGCAACACCTCCTGATAATTTTGCAATTCTTTCATTTAGCTTTTCCTTCTCATAATCTTGCTCTGCAACCTGCTTGAATAATCATATAAAATTAGATTAAATGAGGCTGGCTAATAGATTATAATTTATAAATAACTGTATAAGTGAAAAGCATCACCTCAATAAGGTTTTTAATCTGTGCAACACGCTTACTGACTTCTTCCTGGGTGCTGCCATCGCCAACAATTGTCGAAGAGTCCTTAGTTAGGACTACCTTGGCAGCATGACCAAGGACATCACTGTCAGCCTTGTCTAAGCTAAGGCCAACCTCTTCCCTAATTACAGTTCCTGCAGCAAGTAACCAAAACCAAAACTGAGATGTAGAACAGATAGAATCCATGCAGTGCACAAGGATACATAAGAAAGATATGCGAGAAATACCTCCAGTAAGAATTGCTATATCATCAAGATACTGGGATTTCCGTTCACCAAAACCAGGAGCTTTGAGAGCAGCAACCTTCAATGCACCCCTAAGTTTATTCACCACCAAGGTTGCAAGAGCTTCTTGTTCAATATCTTCAGCAATTATCAGAATGGGATAACCACTTCTGATGGCACTTTCCAACACATTAATAAGATCCCTTGCATTTGTTATTTTTTTGTCAACCAGTAGTAACTGCACCAACATACTCATCATTACATATCAACAAACCATACTTCAGACATGCATTTAAACAATTAATGAACACTGAAGTTCAAAGAAAACCACTTACCTTACAGTTATCATATTCAACAGCCATTTTCTCACTATCAGTTACAAAGTATGGTGAAATGTAACCTCTATCAAATTGCATTCCTTCTACAACACGTAGACTGTTTTCAGCACTTTTCCCCTCTTCTAGAGTCACGACTCCCTTCCTACCAACTTTGCTCATGGCTTCAGCAATCATATTTCCCACTTCATAGTTGTTCCCAGCACTCACTGCAGCCACATCTGCTAGTTCACTGTCTTCCACCTATAAACCACCAAAATGAAGAATAGTTAGGAATGTAATGTTCAGCAACACAAAGTTTTGGTTTGCCATTTGCCTTTTATTCCCTTTCTACTACTACTACTACATCTCTTGTAAACAGATATAAGCTGGACAATATCAATCACTTGGCACAAGTGAAGTGATAGCTTATTTACCTCTTTTGACATGTTTTTCAGCTCAGACACTAAAGCTTTTGTGGTCTTCTCAATTCCTCTAGTGATCAAGACAGGGTTTGCACCAGCTGCAACAACCTGCAAACAGAATATCAATTTGTATAAAAAGAGTTCCATGACTTACAGCATGTCCATATAATTTGAAGCAACCTGTGAATTTTTCATATATACCTTGACACCTTCAGCAATTAGGCCTTGTGCAAGAACAACAGATGTTGTTGTCCCATCCCCTGCCAAGTCATTGGTTTTGGCTGCAGCTTGTCTCACCAGCTTAGCACCTATGTTCTCCACAGGGTCCTCCAGCTCAACCTATAAGAGATTATCATAATCAGAGTTGCATTTAAATTACTTCAGAACCAAAAAAGGACAGAAATATCTATGTCTACAGTGTAGAAAATAATGGGACAGACCAAAAATATATCACCACTGCCTATCAGTAAATGGAAAACAACAGGGATAACTTGTTACAGTGCCAACCCAAATCCATTTGTATTACTAGACTAGAAAATTTTTTAAAATGTATAATTCATAGATGTGGAAAACACCTGAGTTTGATAACATAAACTTAATTGCCAAACATAATAAAGCAGAATGCACCACTACTAAAAAAAAAAAACAGAGTAACTGGTTTAGATCATATATACCTCTCTGGCCACAGTAACTCCATCATTGACAATTTTTGGAGCACCATACTTGCTCTCAAGAACAACATTCCTTCCCTTGGGACCAAGTGTGACCCCAACTAGATCAGAAAGCTTATTAACACCAATCTGTAACAGCAAAAAATAACATTAACAACAGTCCAGCAAAATTCACAAAAAAAAAAAACAAACAAACAAACAAAAAAACAAAACAAAAATCCACAAGCATAGTCAAAAACAATACTTACTTGGAGTTTCTTAATAGCTGATCCATCCTTATTGAAATACAACTCCTTGGCTGCAGCTGTTATTTGGCAAGGGCGTGTTTTGCGTAGAACAACATTTTTCCTCCTCCCAAATGAGCTTGAAGATATAGAAGCAAGAGATGACAACTTATTTGAAGAAATTGCTAGCCTGTTGTCCTTCATGCAGCTGCTAGGAGCAGCCAATGAACCAGCTGAAGACATGCCAGCAAAGGTAGAAGCCATTTGCACCTAAAAGGAAAACAAGCATATTTATCAAATACTTGCTCCATTAACTAAGATTACACTATGCCATCAGTCATTCCAACCACAAGAAGGTTAACCTAAATATCCAAACCCACAAATACTCAATTCTATACAGATTGTCAGAACTCTGAAGTTTTAACAGTAATCATTTCCATAAAATCCCTTGGAGGTGATAGAGCAACATTAAATTTCTTCCATTGACTTCCTCATTTTACATTTCACAAAATGACATCAAACACAACGACAACTTTCAGCTAAAATGAACTTATTTTTAAAAACTGTGAACATATTATACTATCTCCTAAATAAGAGCTTAGCTGGTTGAATACTGATATTCCAAGCTTACGAGTACTAGATAAGGATCCATTTCATAGCTTAAACTACGCCTCCATTCACGCAACTTATTCATAACACGAAACATACTTTTTCAGTCCAGAAATGACAAATTACAAGGCTCCATTCTCTTCACCGATTTAACAGGCACATATACGTAAACACCATGGCGTAAAACAGCATAATATCCAAGCAAACAGGAACTCAAATTAACCACATTAAACAATAAGAAACAAAACACTTTCGATAAAAACAAAGTCTATCAACAACATTTCACATGAACACATGCATATCTACAGGCACGAGGTATAAGCGTATTTAGCGATGTACCGGAGCTGAGAATCACCGGAAACTCACCGGAAAGCGGAGGCGGAGTTAGGGTTTATCGGATGAGAAGGATGCTAGACAGTAGAGTCGTTGAGGCTAAGAGAGTGAAAAGTGGATACGATTAGGTTTATAATCTGGAGTGCACGAGGCGAGTATGGGTGCGGATAATAGACGGTCGTCGTATACTCCTGAAGCTTCTAAACACATCTCGACCGTTCGTCCTTGTCAGTTCGGAGTTCCCTCTCCCCAATCGTTAACGGCCGTTTAGTTTTGTCGTTCCTTCAGAACACTCTAGAACTTTGGTAGATTGCTGCCCCCACTTGAGTAAATATTTTGACAATGAATTGTAGCTACCCACCCCTTTAATTAGCTTAAATATTGAAATTAACCCCAAACTCTTGGAAATCCTGTTTTCCTTGATGTAGTTTCTGTAAGGGTGTTAGCAAACAGAATTTTCGAAAAAAAAAAATTTTTTTTGTTCAGTAAGTGTTCGTTTATTAAGGTAGATGAACATAAATTAACAAATTTTAAAGCTCAATTCATAAATGAATAAAATCTAAACAGTTGTAGGCTTGCTTGCTAAGAGTTCGTGATCAAGCTCGTTTGTGTTCGTTTAATAATGTCCATGACTATATTCGTTTAGTATTCACAAGTCACAACAATTATGCATATTAAGATGGCAAAAACATGTTTAAAAAATAGATAAATTCGATTATATTAACACCAATTCAATTCAAATTTCTCTATATTTTGAATTTCAATCACTTTTTATAACTCCTAACAGACCTAACTTTGAAATGTAGTCAGGCAACATAGTTTATGTATGGATATTGAGAGATTTGTTCATTGCCTTGTTTGAATTAGAAAATACAAGTTTGGAAGTTACAACCAACTTATAACTTCCTAGCTATAAACACAATATGTTGTCATGCATGAAGGGATGTTGACGCTTTGATATTTTGGGCTGCATTTTCAATTTCAATGTATATGGTTTCTTTTGAATTTTATTAATTGTTTACAACTAATAATTAAGAAAATACATAGTGGGTATTTCACTATTTCCTAATTCCTACCTGCCCCAAAGCAAATTTTTGAAAAAATCCCTTGTTTTAGGTTGGAGTAAGTCAATTATTATTGATTTTTTCATATAATTATTTAATACAAGATTATGAACTAGTAGTGAACTAGAACTAGTACTACCATACAAAGTAAGTATATCACTTGTATTTCATACACTCTCAGTCAAGTTCATCGCTCAGTCTTTATAGTGCAATTTATATTTTATATGTGGTTTGTAGGCTATTATATAAGAGTGAGATTTACCCATGACTTTGTGGTATGGTGGTACGAAGTGGCTCTTCCAAATAGGTCATGAGTTCACCCTTCAGTGGAGGCGATATTGACTCTTTGTGCTTCAGATAGTCCGATTCCAGTGCAGTTTAAAAAAGAAAAACAACTATACAAGCCCAAGAACTGGAACATATGGAAAATCTGTAGCTTCTTTGTTTATATAAGTTTGAAAATTTGCACATGATACAGAGATATATGTTAACACAGGAGAATGTTTCTTGAAAAAACATCATCAGATTAACTGGGCAACTGTTCTTTGACAACTCCATTTGCACTCTCAGTAATCACAGTCATGACAGGTTTATCAGCAGGGACTTCACAAGGGACCTGCAGTGGCTCCAGAGAGTCCACAATGTCTCGCATCAGGGGCCGCGCTTTCGGGTTGCGATTTAGGCAGTGATACGCCAACATTGCCGCCTTGTGAATCGCCTTGACGGGATAATCTCCATCCAGCCTTGGATCGACGATGGTGAGCACCTTTTTCTTCTCGCGGAGCAATGGCACAGCCCAGTCTGTGAGGTTCTGTTCCCGGGCAGGTCTCGATTTGTCTAAGGATTTTCTTCCCGTGAGGAGCTCGAGAAGCACGACGCCAAAGCTGTAAACGTCGCTTCTTGGAGACAGATGGCCTACAGGATGAAAACAGTATTGAAATGACTCATTTTCGCTATGGTAGATAGGTAGAGTATTGGCGGGAGAATTTGAACGCTAATATGTTCCAACTTGACGGGGATTGTTGAATTCTAGTGGGAATAACGAGTTACCTGTCATGATATATTCGGGGGCAGCATAACCGTAAGTTCCCATGATTCGAGTAGAAACATGAGACTTATCCCCAACTGGTCCATCTTTTGCTAGGCCAAAATCAGAGAGCTTTGCATTGTAATCCTGCTCATAAAGTTTGCAGTTCAATTCATATTAAATTTAAGCCGAAGCCAGTGAGACAAGACGATGTGGAGTACATGTTATACTCGTATAGACCAAAAAAACAAATCCGGAAATGAGATTAAACCAACGAGCCTTGGCTGGGTCCCGCATCCTACGGGATGAGACTAAACCAGTCGAGCCTCAGTTAGGCCCCGTATCTCCCGGGACGAGATTAAACTAGCCGACCCTCAGTTGGGCCCGTATCCCAAGGGAGGAGACTAAACCAACCGAGCCTTAGTTGGGCACTCGGGTGCCATTCAAGGGGTATGTGTTATGACAAGGAATTCACTATAAAGAATGCATATTCAAGGGGGCAAGAGATCTCCTAATACTATTAGCTTTCACCCAACACTCTAGTGTTCTATTCTTGCAAAAGCGATACATATAATGTAGGGTTCTTGATAACTAACCAGGTCTAGTAGAATATTAGACGTCTTAAAATCACGGTAGATGACGGGTTTCTCAGCTTCATGCAGAAACGCGAGTCCTTTCGCTGCTCCAAACACGATCTTCATTCTGATAGACCATGGAAGTGGAGGCAATACTCCTGCAAGCAAAAAAAAAAACGTTACACAATTCGGAGTAGTAAGCATCAAAGTTTTTCTAACCCGATATTACATAGACATATGATGATGTTGGGAGTTTTAATATGCACATCTTAGTAAAATATAGCAGACGAGGAGAGAACTCCAGACGTTCTTCAACAAGTGGAGACTAAATAGGGAAATTTCTCGTATTCTAAGGAACATAACTTTAACCCGCAAAAGGGATTTCTGTAGATGCTAAATACCGTGTATAGTATGCTCGAGTGTTAGTGACTGCAACGGGGTCACGAAATTTGAAAAAAGGTTCAGGTTAGCAAAAGGAAACATGATCCTATCCCTTAATATCCTATTCCCTCCCACCAAGCGGGCCAAGGTGTCATGGAAACACTTTTCCTTTTTCCTTTTCACTTTCACTTAAGAGGAGGTTCCAAACGTATTATTTGAGCAGAGGTGGACCCAAAAGGAACATTATACTGTTCCACTTTGTATCAAATAAATCTGTTCATGGTCCACTAAAAACAATGGATATATATTATAGTAGGGCTTAATGGAGAGTGTGATATCATAAAGGTAATATGTAGCAGTAGGAATGGGAGTCAGAGAGCACTTGTCATTTTTTTAATGTTTTGATTGGCCAATCCTCTCGTGTTTCTTGAACTCTTGAAGGATAGCAATTCTGCAGCCCTCATTGGTTCACATAAAAAATGTGAGTAAATATCAAAGCTGGTCATTCTAGACGAAAACCGCAGATACTTACTTGAAAACAAATTGCTTTCAACGCTACCCCGCGCCATGTACTCGTATATAAGCACCCGGTGGTCATCTTCGCAGCAGTAGCCAATCAGTTTAACCAAGTTTGGGTGAGAAAGTTGCCCCAGAAATATCACTTCAGCCTGGTAAAAGTCACAACGATGGTGTAAAAGATCGAGTTTTTAGGATCAAACGTTTATCATTACGCCAAAAGCTCTAGCTAGTAGCAGTTAATGCGCAACTTTATTTCCTTATACCTGCATAGCAGCTAGAACCACATTTTCAAAAGGCAGTGTGCTGGGCTTGGCCCTTCAGGCCTCCGCCCTAGCCACCTGGTGCTAGACTTGGCCCTTCAGGCCTCCGCCCAGCCACCTGGTGTTGGACTTGGCCCTTCAGGCCTTCGCCCTAGCCACCTGGTTCTGGACTTGGCCCTTCAGGCCTCGATCCAACACGAGTAATCTACTAAAATAGAATCTTTGCAATTGGAATGTCTATAGAATTTACCACTTACCAGCCATTCCCTGTGGCCTTGATAGCTGTTATCTCCATCATGAACCTTAACAGCCACAGTAATAGGCTGAAGCCCCTCCCTTAGATCCTCGGTAATGAATCCCTTGTAAACATTTCCAAACCCTCCTCCCCCGAGCATATAGTCTCTTCTAAAGTTTTTAGTAATGGTTATAAGTTCATCAAACGTAAACGCAACCAATGGATTCACAGCAGAAGTGCTACGCAGGTGCTCTACTTCTTCTGGATTCGACGGTAGCTTGGTTTCCTCTTTCCTCTCTTTCTGCGATGGACTCTGATCCTTTGGAGACTCTGAAAGCAAAGCAAAAGAATACAAATAAAACCGAAAAGAAATTAACTTTCCAAGACCATAATACTGCTAGGCCATTGTTACAGCAGCAGGACAAGAGCACACTTCAAACCAGATGCCAAATTAATCGAAAACACTGAAAGTATCAACACGAATCTCTGAAACTTATGACAATCTTACAATTTCCGGTTGGCAAATCAAACATCCAACGAAACAAGATTCGAAAGTATACTCACTCAGTCATAAGAGCGAGTAATCACTACCCGATATAGTATCAAAGTTCAGATTAGCATCAGACCAACAAGGGTTGTATCACTCACATGTTATGATATGATACAATCCATTTTCTTATACAAACACAGAGAATAAAAAAATGTGAACTTTGGGTTTATGTCTGGACAAAAAATTACTACCAAACAGAAAATGTTTCCTAGTACTGCCAAACTCAGAAAAAGGTTGTAAACAGTAAAAAAATTCCTTATTTTTATGGAGTTCCTCAGTTCCCAAAGTTACATAAAAGCCAAAATAAAAAGAACTACTTTATGGGAAACCATGAAAGAACAAGAGAAAGTAAAAAGGAGGCACAGAAGAAGAAAAAAAGGGAAAGATCGTAGAGTACAAAGAACAAATCCACTTTTTTTTTTAATTTTCAGTTTCGACGGACTAATCCTAACCCGCTATAGGAGATAGATAATGAGTAACCCATAGTTCCCAAGATTCCCACCACACTTTTAGCATATGCAGAAAAAAGGCCATCTTTCTCCAAAATTGAAGAGAAACAATCAAGCAAATATAGTATATATAACAGAAACTGAAAACCAGTGATGAAAACTGAAAAGAACTCAGTGAAGATCAGATACTAATGAAGCAGGACTGAGGATTGAGTTTCAGTATGAACATATTACAATCCAAAAATGCAAGATTACTGAAACTGTGAAGCATCATAAATGGAAAGAAACAATTTTTTTCTCACCAAATTGCCAGGGAGGGAAAAAAAAAAAAAGGCACAGAGAGGAGGGGACTCACCAGACTTTGCATTGTATATGGAAGGTTCCCATCTACACCAACAATTCCCCATTATAGTCCACTGTGCACTCAATAGAAAAACAACCCAGAAAAACCCCACTTGTTCAAAAACAAAAAATAGCCCCTCAGTGCCTCACCATTTACTCATAACCCAGAGAGAAACCAGAGACTAAACACCAAAATTAGCCCCAAATCACAGAGAAAAGGAAAGGGGGGGATCTTTGGTGGAGGAAAATGAAAAGAGAGTGATCAAGGGGATGCACTGGATGTTTGTGTGGTGTGAAAGTGAGGGTTGTCTGGTTTGTTCTTGATGGCAATGATGAGTTGGGAGGGAATAATGGTGAGATTGCAGTGTCCTTAAGAGTGGGTATTTCTCAATTCTCACTGTTCTGGCTTGTTTTGTGTTGTGCGCTTTCGTTTTCAATATTTTGTTGGTGTGGCCTCAAACTCTGTTGTGGGTAGTGCGCCAGGGAAGCATTTTGGTCGCCACCAATCCTTTTCTAGTCTGTCCATTCTTCATTTCTCCCTCTTTCTTAGCGTGCGCACCCCCCCTGTGCCTTTTCTCTCTCTCTCTCTCTCTCTCTAGGATGTCTGTGGCGCCTTACCAATGCTGTGCAACCACCTTTTACAGTTTTACCAACTATATGCCATTTTCATTCTTTCATTCCCAGTAGTCTCTCCATGTTTTTTGGCAGATGATGTTATTCACTACTAAATAAGACTTTTCTAACCATATCTTTATTCTTTACTTTTTGTGTGTGTGTTTTTTTCTTTTAGTAATATTGACAACAACTTTTTTAACTCAAGCACAAATAGTTAATATCGCTTTCACAGTGGTTCAAGCCTATAACATTCTATTTTATGTGAGAGTTACTTCGTGTCATTATATCACAATGTCACAAATGTGCATTTTATTCAAATTATTATCACATTACAAATGTTACTTTCTTCAAAGTCTCAAGCTATCTAAAAATATGGGAGGATGTAACAAAGAAAACAAAGTGTAATATTGTTATCAAGAAAGGGTGGCCCAAGTGAAAAAGTATGATTATTGTATGTGAAGATCATGAGTTTGATTTGTGTCAGCATTTCATCGATAAAGAGTTTTGTCACTGAAGACTAAAGTAGCAAAGTATAAACTTGACGCACAAGGACTTTTTAGTGTGGTTTGTGACTTTGCAGACTATTACGCATTTGCTTTCTTACAAACACTTTCGGTCAAACTTGTCGCACGAGATTTTTGTAGTGTGATTTGCAGGCTATTACGAAATAATAAAGTTTACAACTTTGGTAATGACTGCGGATAGCAAAATTTATACCATCGAATAGTGATTGTGAACTCATGATCTGGATAATCATGAATTTAATTCGTAAAGCTGGAAATTTTATATACCAATTAATTATGAAAATTAATGGTTTTAATTACTCTTTGGGCATATCCATTGCCTGCAACCGTTGGGTGGTTCTTTGATTGGTGGAATTTGAGGTGTTTTTTAAAAGCAAGTGTAGTTATTTTATAAGTTGGTTTAATGTCTATTCAGGTTGCCTATCTATATCTATACAACTTTAAAACCACTGTTCATTTACCAACAAATACTTCTTCATGCCCCGAAATGACTCAAATGAGTAGACAGACAGGTGAAACATGATTCTCGTAACATAGTTAAATATTATGATTTTAATTTTTATCTATGCTCTTTTGCTCAAATATATCGCACATAATTTTTTTAATGCAATTTACCTCTCTTTGTATATATAATTTGCATGCTATTACACAAAAGTAATACTTATTTAATATACACCTTTAAATAAGTGAGTCGCACTTGTATGAAATCGTCTGATCTATAATAAATTAATTATAATTTGTTTATTATACTTATGATAAAAATCATAATACTTATTACATAAAATTTAATACCAATTTGAAATAAATATTTTTTTCTTATAATAAATATTGTAATATTTATATGTGAATGTGAAATAATGTTCATGATAACAAGATTGTCACTAGTGATAAATATTGTAGTATTTATAATTAAAATTGTGATACTTACAAAATGTAATTCTAATGTATTCCGTAAATATTTTAATACTTATATGTGAAATGTTACTTATAATGAAAGAAACTGTAATAATTATTGTATAAAATATAATACCAATTTGAATTGAAAATAAATCGTTACTTATAATAGATATTGTAATATTTTATATGTGAAATTATGATGCTATTTATAATAAAGTTAATTGTTATTAATGATAAGTGAAAACTATTGTAATATTTACAATTATAATTGTGATACTTACTTAGACATTCATTTGTCTACAACTTATCCGTATCAAATACAACGATCCGCGAGACAATTTTACACAAATTTTTGCATTAAATAATAGTTGTGGTTTCTTTGAGAGAGAGATAGAGAGAGCAAGGAAAAGGGAGGAAAAAACTCATTTATGCTTAGGTCTTCTTTTACTTGGTATGTTCAACCATGCTCATTATCTTGTTGGTCCACCTTACAATTTCTTGCTATATTATATAATCATAATAACATAACTACTGTATAATGTGTTGTCACGTATATTACTATTTCAAATTGGTGATTACAAGATCAAACCTAAGGACGGATTAAATTTATTTTTTTTTCGGTTGGTGCAAAAAACACTTGATAATACATATAGATAATTAATAATGCACACGCATACATGATATGAATATATTAGATATTTTGAAATAGTACTCATGATTATTACAATGTAAAATATGTTTTGTACATTTTCAAACAAAAAAAAAATGCTTGAGATAATAATTATTTTTTTTAATGCTACTGGCTTTACAATGAGATTTGATCTCATGATCTCTTATGTGAGAGAATCATTACATGTCATCTGAATACAAGACACTAGGCATTTTTATTTAATTATTCACTTTAGGGGTTTAGGCCAAAGCTCTCGAAGAAAATTGTTATTATCCGACAAACTTTTCAATCGTACATTTCGTCAGTTTTTGACTTTTGGTCTCAACAAGCAGCAGGTTCTATGTTTTTTTTTTCATAGGAAAATGACAGCTTCAAATATTATGTTGTTTAAAAAATATATATATTATGTTAAAACGGTCGAGAAGACCGCAACCGGCCGAATATATTATTATAATTATTATGTAATATAATGCAACAAAATTGCAAGTTGAATATAACCCGACCTTATAAAATTGTTTTAAAATGAAATAACGTTAGAAAAAGTAACACTTTGTTATCAACAAAGGCATACAGGTAGAAGCTAGCAAAGCTTGGCTGTGACTAATGTCGGCAGCGACGTATATATGAAAGAAATGGTGAAAACTAAGTTACTCATTTCCAACTGTTTATACGCGGAATGATGGTGTTATACCTGTATGCTGTATGATATGTCTCCTCAATTTTACCATTCTCCATATTTACGGAATTCAAAACCCTATCTCAGCTCATATAAAAAAATCAATATAACCATGACTTTATTCGTTAATTGAACTGACATGTACAAGCGATAATTAATATGAGTATAATACGGAATTAAATATGCATACTATAGTTATGACAATGTGGGTGGACCTGGATCGTTAAACGCGCAGAGAAAGACCCTGTGAATTTACTAAAAAAAATTATAGTTATGACAATCTACTCATGGCGCCTCGTAATCTAATTTTATGTATATGTGTGTATATATATAAAATGAATCACATCTAAAAAATAAAAAATTTATGAAAACAACTTTATTAGAAGGAATCACATATTTTTTTTGTATCTTTTGAATATGATATATGATCACTTTGCAATTTGTTTAGTCCACTAAAAAAGTTTGCTATGTGCATACAAACATTATATACAGAGAGAATGAGGGGTGGGGAGGGGGTTGACATTAAATAGATCAGACTTGTGATTTTTTCAATTGCACTTTTTTAGATTTTGCAATAAATTTATATTTTATTTTTGAAAGAAGATTTTGCAATAGACTTATGTATTAATAACAATTTTATTACCAAGAATAAAAAAGACGGATTTTGAGTGGTTAATAATACTCCGTAACATCATTTTAATATCATTTAAACATATTTGTTGATGAAATACCAAAAAGGGTCATGTCACAATAACGTTAGGGCCAACGGGAATGTTTTGAAAACAAAAAAGAACTAAAAATAGAATTACACAAATAAATGTATGACCAAAAAGAAAAATAAAACAAAATAACTTAACATGTAGAACTTAATTAATAAACCAAAATGTCATTATGTTTAACATCATTTAAACAATTTTGTTAACATATAACAAAAAATAATTATTATACACTTATACCACAATAATACTATAACCAAATAAGAACGTTGAAAAAAAAAAAAAAAAAAGACATGATAGATATAAATCTATGACCATTTAACTCTAATTAAGTGCGAATGAAACATGCTTAACGTCCCTATTTTTGGACGATTCGGAATCGGCATTTGCATCTCAGGGGGGTGGGTTGTGTTGGGGGGGATGTAGTGGGTCGTTGCACACTTGCACAATATCCGAACATCATAATCATAGAATGTTCTAATGTGGAAATGCGAGCTAATTACGTGTCTGACTTCAATATGAATATATGACTTACCTAAACATAAACGACAACAAAATTCTCTAAAATTTTCATAAAAATATAACAACATTAAAAAAATGACAGAGGGAAATTCACAATGTCTAATGAAGATGTACATTGAGTAAATTTTTTATTATAATCATAGTTGGCAAACGATTACAAAAAGACAAACTATTATATGTAAATTGTCCATAATTAATCGATTCAAATCAACAACGTTAATAGGGAATCGGACTTGAAATTTATCTTTAACTATGACAATGACTAATTGACTATGACTAATGGACTTGTAGAATAATTTTGATAGACTAATTGGCCCATCATAAAGATGGATATCAAGAGAAATTTTGGCAACAAATCAATAATTAAAATAGATTGGATAATAAAATGGGTCGCAAAATACCATTATGAGCTACAATCAAATAAATGAACAATATGGACTAATGTCTAAAGTATTGGCCCCATTGACTGGCCCAACGCACTAGCCATCCAAGCTTCCAAGATAGGCTATTTTAGGACACCAATAGTTACACTATGGACTTGGTCACATTGCAATATAGATTTGTCACAATTTGTATACTGAATATTTACAATTCAGTATATAAATTGTATATTTTAAATTTGAGTTCACATTACAATGTAAATCAGGATCCACTGAATAATTTGACCTTAAGAGCACTTTCAATAGACATAGATTTTGAAGAGTTTTTGCATATGTGATTATGAAAGACAAGATCATAGGGAAATAAAAAAAAATGAAAATCTAACTATGAAAAGCAAAATTAAAAAAAAAAAAAAAAAGAAGAAGTTCAGCGCACCCAACGGGTGCGTGTAGTGCACACGGCCGACTGAGCATGCTGTGCAGCTTAGGTTACAGTGTTGCAATTTGCCATTGTTTTGATGGGAAAAAAAATCATGTCTTATTGCAAGCATATATTTCATTCTCTTCCCCCTCCCTATCTCCTCCACATAAGCTTTTGAATATACAAAAACCATCAAAAATTTGTTATTGGAAATGCTCTAATTCTTCAACACTCAATCCAATTACCACTCCAATTGTCTTAGGCCGCCTAGTTATTCCCTATGAACCTTTGGACTTGTCTCCCAAACCCCATCAAATTTAGAGGAAAATTTTCAGCAAACCAAATAACAATTACCTAAGCAATACTTATGGCAACATTGGGCTAAGATTTATAAGAACAAAATGATCACACCAGTCAACTCCTTGAAAGTCAACAAACTCGTGCCTAAATAAAAAACACCCAATTTGGGCTAAGTGAAGTTTAGCCTATTGGTTCATGGGTTACACTAATGAGGCCCACAAAAGGACAATGGTACAAGCCCATTTAATCACCAACCGACAAAATTGTCCAATTTGTTTTCAGTCCCATAAATGTTCCCACCTGAAACGACATTTCTGTTCCTTACACACGAAGATATTTACATTAACCAATTTTCCAATCCATATCCCATTCTCCATGTAATTTACTTAGCCATATTAACAATCCCCCTTTTGTGATGACTTGATACCTATGGAATCTTGACTTTGGATTTTAAAAAGATTATTAGAATATCGGTGTTGAATTGTAGTTGGTATGTGATTCAACTATTAATTTTTATGATTTCTTTTGCATGTATGATTTAAAAAAGAAATTTACGTACCCATTATCTTAAGACAATTGGTAAACAAACTCGATATGAATTAAATAACGATTAGTCTCACAATAATAAGAGCAACCATATTGATTGAACTCAAATTATGTGTGGGTGGGTGTTGGGGGAAGGGGGGGGGGGGGGGGGAATA